>NC_040031.1:9074836-9184836 GCF_000972845.2 Larimichthys crocea
TGGTAATGTCGGCGTGCTGTCTAAGCAGCCGTCCCATGAGGCCGCGGCTGAGCCGCTGTGTGTCTGCGCACACGTCTTCCTGCGCGTCCCAGTGTCCCCTTTCCTTTTACACGTGCACGCACACACACACACGTACACACACTTTCCTATCTGTTTGTATGTGTATGTGGTAGTAGGCAGGGTCTGGTGTGGTTACTTTGTGTCACTGAAGACTTAATGAGGCGAATAAGAAGCTTTTAGAGCCAATGGAGGTGGATAATGTGGGTTTGCTTGTGTGTGTGTGTGGGAGTCTTTGCTACTGGCTATAAACATTGCTGTTCTCTTCTGCCCTGCTGCACTTGAACTAACAAGCTATAGACTGCCCTGCCTTGTGTGTCTGCATCTGCACTCTGCACTGAAGAAAGAAAGCCCCCTCGGTCACTGCGGCTGTTTTTCTCCAGGCTGGGGGTCACCGGTCATACCGGGAAAAGCGATGTCAAAGCGTTGCACTTCACAGAGAGCGAACACGAGAATTCCAGTGTTCTCCTGAACTCGAAAGTCCGTCGTATGTAAGTGGACAGCTTGTCAAACAGTCTGAAAATGTGCCGCTAATCCCGTCCCAGGCACGAGTGTCCTGGCTGAGAGAGTTTTTAGCGCCGCAGGCAGCGGCATGTCTTCTCAGAGGAGTGTGCTTAACTCTCGACACATTGATCAGTCGGAGTTTCTCGAGGAAAAAATCTGAAGCAGTAAAAGCTGTTTACACACCCTTCACTCAGCCGGCGCCGCCGCTCAAACACTAAATACTGGACTGTCACATTGTTACTATGACTTATTAATGCTAATACTTTCAAATTAAAAGCCTACTAACACTGAAATATAAAAACAAGAGCAACAACAACACATTTTAATTTGCTTATTGCTCATTTATTATCTATTTTTATATAAGTTTTATATAAAGGATGACATGAAAACTGTGTTGCAACACGGAAACAATTGGAGATTTAAAATAAATAGAAAAATACTTATATATCATTACATAACATTACTTACCGCCCCTATAAGTACACCTGTAAGTACATTATTACTCACTGACTGTGTAATACTGTAATGCACCTGCTGACATATTCATATTTATATAATATATGTTATTTATATATCACTGTTCACATGCACGTTAGATGTACGCTGCATTTTGTTGTCTTAGTGCTACATAACATTAGTGTAGTGTATAATACATATTATAGCACAATATTTTAGAGAGAGTTACAAAAATACAAAATCTCTCTGTATTTAAATGCTTATTCATCCAATCCAGCTGCTATAAAGTTATTTATTCTTACCTCACATGATTCTCTACAGCGCTGTTACTATTTAATACCGTTAAGTTAACATTTAATCTCTTAATTTAAAGGTCTAGCGTGTAGGATTTAGCTCCAGCTTGCAGTGAAGTTGCAGATTGCAGCCACATGAATACTCTCCTGTCAGGCATGTAGGAGAAACCATATCCAGATCAGTGTTTGGTTGTCTGCTCTGGTCTCTCTGTAGATATAAAGAGCTCATGATGAAAACATACTAATTATTATTATTATACTCCATACTCGTGAATCTTACGCACTCTCCTGAGTCGCTCGTTTGTTTACGTCAGCCTCAGAAACCCGTCAGTGAGTTCAACGTGATAGTTACCTGATTATCCGAAAAAAGTGATTCACGAACAGTTTGAGTGTGCGAGGTGCCGAGCAGGATGTCGGTCCGCTGTGGTATGAACGCAGGAACAGATGACAACACACCCTCCCCACCCCCATCCTGTCTTCCATTCCTCCCTTACCTCCCTCCCTCCCTCCATCCTTCCCTACATCCCTTCCTCCCTCCCTCCCTCCCTCGCCACCTGGAGCCAGCGAGCCGTGACACCAGAGGGAGGGAGGGAGTGATGATGAAGGGACAAGGGACTGGAGAGAGAAAGAGAGAGGGGACCACAGAGGGGGCTAGATGAAGGAGAGGAAGAAGGAAGGGGAGGATAAAAGATGAGACGGAGCATATGTGGGCATGGAGAAATCAAATGAGCTCCTGTACTTAAACTATTTTCATAATACATCACTTGAAAAGTAAGAACCAAACATTACAAATGTTCCTCAGTGTGCATAGTGTGAATAAAGTATATAAAGTGTGAATTATTTTGGATTTCCTCCAACTACTGCGCTTTCCTGTTGGTGCCAGATTATTTTAATTATTTTCAAATATTTAACCTTTTAATTTAACCTTTATCCATCCAGGGAATTTAAATATATTCGCTCTTTACTCACATTTGCATATTTACATTCGGTCTGTCCAGTGTAACGTTACTTCTTCTGCATCTCACTACGTTTTGGCCACAAGCCTGCGGAGCCAGGTGGTGACTCGTGGTTACTGTACGGTACGTCATCAAACGGAAGATTAAAAGCAAAGTTTAGTAAAATGTTTTCTTGTAATCTTCACTCAGTCATGTTTTCAGCTGTCATCGCGCTTCGTGTATTTCTCTAACCTCCTCTCACACCGTTAAAACAAAGTGTTTGCTGTCTGTTAGTCCCCGTAACCTACCATCGTCTGCTTTATCGACTGTGCATGAATACATAGACAGAACTGTCAGTGTGTGTGTGTGTGTGTGTGTGTGTGTGTGTGTGTGTGTTTTGAAGGCTAGGAGCATGGTGGTCCCCTGGAGAGCTCATTTTGTCGTCTTCTCGCTTGATTTACCTTCTTCTTCTTCTTCTTCTTCTGCTGTTTATTACCAGTCATTACAAGCTGTTTGGAAACCTAATAGGACACACTGACAAATAGACTGGGAGAGACCCAACCAGGATCGGTATCGGGGCACAAAATAAGTGTGTGTGTGTGTGTGTGTGTGTGTGTGTGTGTGTGTGTGTGTGTGTGTGTGTGACAGAGAGAGAGAGCTTGTCTGTCACGTTTCGTGTTTGCCTGTGAGAATATTTCTACATGCAACATCAGCTATCCTAACTCATGTATAGAAGTTGTCTATTTAGTCTGAGTGATATCTTTGTTATGCCTCGCGTGTAGGTAGGTGTGTGTGTGTGTGTGTGTCTGTGTGTGTGTGTGTGTGTGTGGAGAGGGTGGCCAGTGATAGAGGGTTGTATACCATATTGTACTTACAACCCCCCTCTGCATTCCCCTCTCCTCTGTCTTTTTCCCCCTCTCTCTCTCTCTCAACCCGTCCAGGTGTGGCTGCACCAGCTGCTAAAGAGAACAGGACAATTACACACACACACACACACACACACACACACACACACACACACACACACACACTAGAATACACACACTTTCTCTCTCTGCTAGCTAATTGTCACAAGACAAACAAGGCGCTTTGCCTTTATGCGCTTCATAAACAGGGGCCAAGCAACAATTAACTCCCTGCTTAATTCACTAACTATTCTGAATTCATTTTCTCCTGTGACAGGCACATCTGTCACAGCTGGTAGCGAGTAAGTGTGTGTGTGTGTGTGTGTGTGTGTGTTGGAGACGAGGTTTGGGCCTGTATAGAAATGCAATTAGGCTGTAGCTTTAAACAGAATACGTTCAGGCTGATTACTACGGTTACGCGCGTGCATCGCCTCGATGTATTTGAGGAAACGTTGTTTCAAGTATGCGAACAAAGAGAATGTCGAGCGTTTATTTGTGTGTTTGTTTGCACTTCTGCTTTGTGTGTGTGTTGGAGATCATGATGTAACGCCGCGGGGTGTGCTGACCTGTATTTTATTTGAAAGCGAGCGTGAAATGAAGACGGTGGAAGCAAAGCAGGACAGCTTGAACGCAGGTAATTATCAAAAAGAGTCGAAACAACACGTGGAAGAGGAACTACAGAAAGTTTTCAGATGGAAACTACAGATTGTTCCTCAGCTGGAGATCAGAGTCAGTCAGGATGATACAAGAATACCAAAAAAAAAGAAACTCTTGTGTCTACACTCGTTGTTCACGTTCACACCTTTAGCACTATATTTTGTTCCATTATTGATAAATCTTTTAGCCTCAGCTACACAAGTCTTTTTCATTCATCGTCCTCCATCCGAGCTCTTTCCAGGGCCGTGTGGACGTGTGCAGACCGACTGATCTCATCACACTTCTTTCGCTTCCCTTGCTCTGTTTCGGCTCAGCTATTGTTATTCTAATTATTACATAATTCAGAGAATAGCGCCACCCACCGCCTTTAATCCTGTGTAGATGTCTAGAACCAGCCACGAATAAGTGGAAATCTCAAGATAACAGCCTGTATCTGTACCTAAAGATTGATATTTGTGATATTCCATATCTCTGCATAGTTAAATAAACGATACAGAGAATATTCATCATAATAAGCAGCAACACAGTACAAGGCATGCTGTTAAAGAGTAAAGGACTAATAATAATAATTAGTTTTACTTACACTTCTTATTTCTCAAGTGAGATCTGTTGGTTATCGACCTCACCAGCTATAAAATATGTTTGCTGTTGAATAATGAAGAAGAAAATCCAAATTATAATTTGTCATATTCCACACATGTCGGCGGGGGGAAGAAGTTTGGGACACAGATGTCTCAGAACCGCCAGAATAAAAGCATGCATGATTAGTTACCACTGGAGTTACGTGAGGAAATCTTTTTTTTGGTCATTTAGAAAAACCAAACCTTTGAAGAACGTGAATATTATTCATCCTCTTTGGATTCAGCAAGATCTGTCATAAAACATGTAAAGTATATTAAAATAAATACGGCGTTCTAAAAAGCAGCTACGTATGGAATAAGAGAAACTGAAGGAAGTGGGCCTCAGGCGGTGAAATGACAGGACGCTGCATGCACGGTATAGTAAGTGAGAAATTGAGACGTCAGGAAAACAAGTTGTTGACAGAAATAGTGGCGATTACAGATCAATTGAGTAGATTCATACTGATGGCAAACAGCAGGCGAGGAAACAGTCTGATGCAGGGATGCAACGTGCAGAGGACATGGAGGGAACAGGCGAGGGAGAGGGAGACAAGTGAACGCAGATCAATAGGGCGAAATGAAGAGAGGATCGAGATGAATAAAGCGAGAGACGGAAGGAGAGAGCGTTGGAGGAGAGAGAGAGCGAGAGAGAGGATGAGAGCGATTTCTGGCAGATTTTGGCTCGCGCTCAGTCCTCTTGCCGAGCAGCTGGACTTCATTAGTGGCTGGTGTTAATTACTGGGACTGTACACACACACATGCAGATAAGTGCGCGCACGCAGGGGCACGTGAGCACACACCGACAGATCCGCGCACACTCACACAGCCTGTGATTCAGGGTCACCTTGCTAGCCTTGTTTGAACCAGCAGAGAGACGGGGAGACGGTGCCAGACAGACAGAAAAACAGAAACGGAGAGAGCTCGCACACAAGTGTCAGTCCACGGTGGGAGTTTCGTATGTTATTAATGGCGTTTTGAGCAGCTGCAAAAAAAGGGGGTTCAGCTGGTGGAGAGATAAGTGATAGTGTAGTTTGTGGTTAGACGTGCGTATGGACTGCAGTGTGGAGTTGCAGATTAATAAAAAAAAAAAAGGTGCAGAAATCTGCTCGTCCGTGCTTTGAATTCTAAAACCAGCTCCGAAAGCTGCAGCCGGCTAAATATATCTCTCAGTTCTTTATTGAATTACTGAGTGACACTGCAGTCAGCGAGAGATCGAGAGCGATGTCGACAGACAGAGATGTGATTACAGATCAATGGAGTCGATTCATAATGATGGCAAACAACAGGTGAGGATGAAAACTAATAAAGAAGATCAGGAGTTATGGTTCACCGTCATACTGATACATGATTGGTTTATTAAAGAACGTACAGCATAGAAGCACAGTGAAGACTGTTCACACCGTCTCGTATCAGTCACTGCTAATTAATGCATTGAATTTTAAAATCAGCTTTGAAAGCTGCACTCAGATAAATACATCTACATAAAAAAAAAGTCTCGATTATTTATTTAATCACCTTTCTTTAGGGCGTTACATCACCCAGACAGGAGCTTGAAGTTAAAACAATGAAAGATGATTACAGTACGCTGTTTCAGGATTTGATCAGTGGAGAGAACCTTTCCAGGAAATATGTTTTAAATATATATATCATCAGTTTTCCATGATCACACTAACATCACACCTGTACCAAATAACCTGCATAAAGAAGCCGGAGCACCCGCAGAGAACCCATGCAGACACGGAGAGAACATGCAAATGACTCCTGCCGTCTTATTGTAATAGAGTATTTCTACATATACTGTCCATTGAGTTTTAGATTCCGATTGATCATCGAGTGAATCTACAAACTCACGTGGGCGTAACATCAGACGTCTCTTAATAAGAGGCCACGACCTCATCGCAGAGAACAAACTATATATTTCTATAGAAACAGAGAGAGAGATGTTCAGAGGCCGAGCTTGATCTGAATTTGCACTCGGGATCGGCTGGTAATCTATGATTGGTCGATGGTGTGATAGGTTGCAGAATCAATCTATTGATTCGTTTGGTCTGAAATGAGAGCTGCTTAATAGTGAGCTGTAAAAGACCGCACTGTTTCAGAGGTTAACATATGCAGAAATTCAAAAACCTCTAAAGAAGTTGCAGCTCTGGATACTGAAACAAATTCTCTGGCTTCGAACACACATACCACATGCTTGGCGTGCATGCTGCAGCCTATATTTAAGAATGTTTCCAGCGGTGCTTCAATACTTTTGATAACAAATCACGATTTCTCATCTTGCTCCTCCTCCTGTAGCCACTACTCGATTCAGCATTGCGCGTTTCAGTCGCACCGCCGAATACGAGTTACCGGAGAGAAAAAGGAAAAGATGGTTTAAAAAAAACGCGCAGCAGCGCAGCATGAGGTGGGATGCAAAGCCACGCTGGGAGAGGCTGAAGGGTTTTTCTTTGGCTCTTAATTACACGGCAGAAGACAGGAGAAGGCAGGAGCGAGAGCGAGACGGAGAGAAAAGGTTGAAACAACAGTATACACTGTCGCTCTTATCTTCCGTCTCTAAACAGATGTCGACCAGGCTGTTCTCTTTATTGCAGTACAAAGGCCTTCTGACAAAACACACGCGCCGGCATGCACACGCATCATCCCGGGCAAATCAATGCATTCTGGAGTCGGTAATTTCCCAAGGTGTTTTTCCGTGCCCCCGTTGGGTGAGCAAGGTGACAAAGCCAGCCACGGAGGAGAGAATCTCTCACTTTCCAGCCTCCGTTCTTAAGCCCCTGTTTGCTTTCTCTCCCTCTTTTATTGCTTCCGGAGTATTTGCTTTTCTCTTTGCCGTTGCGGACGTTTCGCACAACATGCAATGTTCCGTCACGCTGATTGATTTACATATATTGCAGCAAACGGAAGATGTTTGCTTTTGTCTTATGTGACGCGTCGGTTATTCTTTGAGCAGAATGCAGCTTTATATTACACACGTCTAACATTTCCGAAGACGTCTGAGACTGTTTGGTTAACAGATTGTTTGGATTGAGCTGCAGTGCTGTGCATTTCCAGTTATTCCATGACAGGCAGGCGTTCTGTTTGTAGCCTGGTGATCTCTCTCTTGTGTTAGCACATTTCTGTCCAGGTAGGTGTTGTTATGTGTCTGGAGATGTGATGGATGACCAGTGTGTTGGGTTTAGTGGCATCCAGCGATGGAGTTGTGGATTCAGTGTTTAGTTTGTCTGTTCTGGGCTACTGTAGATATTTGGCTGGTCAACATGGACCTGCAGGTTTAGCAGCCGTTCATGAGAATTGGGCCAAACCATGTCCTACCTTAACAACTCCGTCCTTTGGAGGTGACACCTGTGCTGATGGAGGTGACACAACTCTCATTTCTCTTTAATAATTGTGTTTGAAATTAGTGCTTTCTTTTCAGTTACATTACAGTGCACCCTCGTTTATCGCGGGTGATACAAAACTAACCCACAATAGACGAAATCCACGAAGTAATCAGCTTTATTTTTTACAATTATTCTACATGTTTTAAGGCCGTAAAACCCCTAACCACACACTTTTATACACGTTTCTCAGACAGACATTAACATTTTCTCACATTTCTCTCTTATTTAAACTCTCAAAGTTCAAACTTTCGCAGATTTAACAAAAATAAGCACAGTACTGTATTAGTAAATGAAACCAAAGATCAAAACCTGTTTTCAAGCCCAAACAAAGAAATTATTACCAGTAACTCACGCGTATTTCACAGTTCCTCCTTGTCCTGGCGCCGCATTTTGTACAGTACTCCCTGAGCCAATCAATATCAATATCAGTGACTATGAGGGCCGTTTACTTCAGGTACAGAGTCCTCAGCTGCTCAGCGGGAGGCTGGCTGCCCGTTACGTTTACATACGGTTTAATAGCCGAGAATTTTTACTTTTCAAATATATTTTCCAGCATAGTTGAAGAATAAAAATCAAAAACCTAAAAAAGTAGAATGTAGATATAAAAGGTTCATTCTAATAAAAACGAGCGATTGTTCGTATCGATTTCAGGTGATTATACACACAGTGTTGCATATTTTATCCAGTGTCTGACATATTCTGTGAATAATTCTGACACACTGGAACTTTAACTTAAAGTTTTTCTATGTCGTTTGCAGAAATGTGCCAATTTGAGAGTCGCTCTACCTGAAAGTCGACTTACATTTCTACAACCTGTAGATCTGATTGCTCACTTAAACTCACAGTTATCACTCCTGTCACGGGGAAGCAAAAAAGCTCCAGGACCCCGGAACATTTTCTGGACCTATTTGAATCACTCAAATTGCACCGGGCCATTGTACGTGCTGGAATAATTAACCTCCAGACGCAGCGGCTTCATTCACTGACACAGTATCCTGCACAGTGCAGCACAGCTCACCTGCAGCACGCCGTCGTGTCGTGCGGGGATCTGTTCTGTTTAAAAGGCTTCTGTAATCTGGTGCTTTCTAGATTGAACACACCACGAGCCCCTCCAACCACCCCCACCCCTCCTCCACCCACGACATAATGATAATTACGATCATTATGCTAATATTGTCATGTAATGTGCTGTTTAGTTTAGGTACGATGAGTCTTTCGTCCACTTTCCGGTCTCCTCCGTTACTTTCTTCCTGACTCCTTCGGTGACCCCTCGCTCTCTCTCTCTGTCCTTCCCCGCCGACTCACCTCCACGTCCTCATCATCACCACCTCTGTCCCTCTTCATCCTTGTATCTCTCCTGGATGAGAGACACACTCATTTGTGACAGAGCCAACCTGCTAATGGTGGATGGCAAGAAACAAAATTGGCCATGCCAAATATGTACACACACAAACACACACACACACACACACGCACACACACACACTAACATGGACGTCTGGAAATACTGAGACATTCTCTTATGACGCCACACACACTCTTATACGGACGCACATCAGTGCATAGATACACAACACATTCACACTAATGTATTCACATAACACTCTGTATGCTCCCTGCTGCATTGCTCCTGGTGCTGGGCTCCCTCTCTGCTATGCGCCTCCTCCTCCTCCTCCTCCTCCTCTTCGTCCTCCACCCCCACCACCTCCTTCTCCTTCTCCCAGTACATCTGGCACGCTCAGCTGCCGAGGAGCGCCATAATTATCCCGCCGGAGACGCGCACACACGTACACACACACACGCACACACACACAGACACCGCGCGACGAAAAAGCTCACGCACACTTGTCTTCGGCGATCCGCGCCGCTCCCTGCTGCTCTTCGTCACTACCGGGGCTTCATTAGAGTGTGTGGAGAGTGTGTGTGTGTGTGTGCGTGTGTGTGTGTTGATGCATGGTGCTTTTGGATGCAATCCAGATGTTTTTTCTTTTATAGTTGAGGAGTCGGGCGTGTCCTAGATGCAACTGCCCTGCTCGGCGTTCGCTTCAGTGTTTGGAGTTTGAACGTCTCACATATTCTACTCTTCCTCTTCTCGCTTCCCTCCCGGCGTTCACATCAGGGTCCGGGTCTGATTTAGACATCATGCCGGAAGACAGGAAGCGGGCAGCGGACAGGATCACTTGGTCTCAGTCTGGGGTGGAGCGTGTGGACCTTGTGTTGTGTTGCACCTTAACGCTCGAGTCTGTTTAATCCTTTTAAATCTGTTTGTATCTGTCTTTGAATAGAACTCATTAACGAGCACGAGACACCACGAATGAAGTCCCTATGAATGGAAAAGGATAAAAGACTTCGTTATAATATAATACATGTTAAAATAAGAACATTCCCCACTCACTCACTCTTTCTGCAGTCATAATTGCAGGGGTGGTTTTAGTCTGTCTGGTGTCACGTTGTAATTACTGGCCTGTACAGGTGAAGGAGAGGCTGAGGTCGGAGTGCTGCTGCCTGGAGTGGCGGCTATATGAGTGTGTGTGAGAGAGCAAGAGAGACTGTGAATGAGTGAGTACAGTGTGATTGGCAGTAATTGTGTGTACTGTAATTGTGTGTGTGTGTGTGTGCGTGTATTTATAGTATGACTGGCATTCAGTGTGTGTGTGTGTGTTTGCGAGTGTACCCTCCTAGTGCCCGCTGTGGCTGCTCCGGGTGGTACCGTAGGTTTGATTCCCGGCACCACTTTGTGTCAGGCTTGCCGCAGAGCCAAAAGCAATTGAGCTTTGTGGAGAAAGATTCTGGAAACGCCTTTTTCCACATTTCTATTTTCAATCCAAGCTTTTAGTGCCACGGGAAGCTCGGAATAAAGCCCCTGCATCAGTCACATGGACGGGCGCTAAAGACCAATCAGGTGACAAGCTTTGACTCTGTCTTTATGTCACCAACACAATGAGCCACTTGAGCCTTTTGATTTCAGCCTTTGTCGAGCGGCGGCCTTCAGTTTTTACTTCTTCAGAAATTAATATAAAGCACTTAAAATAATAACTTACTAAAAAATAAAGTTGGAGTTGTAGCCATTATAATGAAAATAAGAATAAGAAAAGCCTTTATTCATCCCACTGCTATGGACGTATCAACAGGCTACATGAAAAGATGCAGTGAAAATTATTAGTAAATGTGTTGTTTTTTTTCTATATATAGAATAAAGGAAAAAAAGCAGAATAACAAGCGATTACCGTCCAGTCTCAGGCGTGTGAACGTCTCCATGGTTACGCCTTCTGTGGTTTTCAGGCCATTTGATGAAGGTAAACACGGTAAATGACCGTGCATAACAGGAGCGAGCCGCGCCAGAGGTCATGTAACATTAATTAGATGTTGAACGATCTGAAAATTTAAATAAACTGCCATCGTCGTTCCCTTTTTTACGCAGCCCCAAGAAAAGCAGCGCATACTCGCAATTACGACACGCGGGGTGCAGAACGAATGCTTGACGTCTTTGTCAGGTGCGTCAGGTGTCGTTGCACCTGCTGGCTTCGGCTTCACTCGATCCTGCAATCAAACGGCACACCATACACGGCGTATAGGTTCTCCACAGCTTCTATACTGGGCTGTTAATTCACCACGTTCTTTTACATCATCTGATTTAATAAAAAGAAGCTGAAGGAGAAAAAAAAGGCTCCTTCACCTCACTGACTAACAGAACAATAAGTTCACACAGGTCATTCAAGACATTACCAACTCTCAGGGTTTCCGTTTGCCTGGAAAACCTGGAAATTTAAATACTAGTTTTTCAGTTTAATTTAATTGTATTCACTCAGATCGCCTAATGAAACCAAGAAATATTATTGTTTGTAGCCTGACTTTCAAAGAGAGAGAAAGCTCCTGTCCTCTTCATTCTCAACATTAAGTCAGTTATAAATCCAGTCTGATGTTACACACACACACACACACACACACACTTTCAGTGGTGTTTGCATTGACGGTTGTTTGTCAAACACACAGCAGCAAAGAAACGTGAATCCAGTCTGATGTTCCAGCAGCTCATGACACACGCTCTCGTCCCACATGTATGTGCACGCGTACATCTGTGTCACGCGACTATCGATTACGCCGCGTGCTGGTCGAACCGGTCGTACGTCTGAGGAGAGAATATCTCGGACACACTGATGTGATGTCTCACATAATGAGAAGCTATGGGACGGGTTGAATGGCCTGGCTTCATTTCCTTCTGTCCTCTCCTCCTTTAATCCCTTCTGCTCTCTCCTGCACTCCATCATCCTATCCCTACCTCCGCCCCCACCCCCACCACCGCCGCCTCCCTCTCTTCATTGTCTGTCCACTTCCCCTACGGTAACAGGTTTACCCGTGAGATTCGCTGGACTCTCTCTCGCACACACACAGACACACAGTGCTAGGGGCCTAGGTAGAAGTGTAATTTCCCCAGTGTTCTCCCTAACCTGGAATATCTGACACGGTGACACCAGAGAAGAAAGGGAGTCTCTGCATGTGTGTGTGTGTGTGTGTCGGTGTGTGGATGGGGAGATGTGAAGTTTTGCAAGAGAGGGAGAGGGGGGGAGGTTGTTTTTTCTCTGTGAGCTCTTACAGAAACTGCCCGCTTTCTACAAATAATAGACTTTATTACAAGGTCAGAAAAGGACTAGCTTCAGCCTACTTACAATTCAAATGCAGCTGCAGTAAGTGTGTGAAAATGTGCCAGTGTGACGCCTCTTGTTGGAAGTAATTGTGCCGATAAACTGAAGCAGTGACTGAAGCGTTTGATTTGAAACGAGAAGATTGAGACTTTTAGACCTTTTTTACATGATTGGAAATTGGATCACAAGCACGAGCAGTGTTTGAACGTCAAAATACATCCCAACTAAAATACTGAAAATAGTGACGGGTATTAAAATCCAGCAGCATACACCGACCCTGTTCAACTACCGTGCGTTTACGCAGGAGGCAGGCTGAACAGAACCGGTTCAAGAACCAGAGCTAACTTCTCCTGGTCCATCCACCCTGATCTTCCCAATATTTCCTGCTTGGAGCCACGATTGCAGAGTTTTTAAAATGTTCATTTAATATCTCGCGTCACATTTGAACTAATCATGGATGTAAGCGTGTGATTACATGAACGTCTCAGGCTGATGTAGAAACATGATGTTTCAGGTAACGCAAAATGTATTACATTTGAAAATCCCAGAGTTTACTGTAAATAAATTCAAAATGGATCATTTGATGTGTTTTAAATTATTTTATTTCATTAAAGAAAGTTTAGAAGCAGTGCACTGTGGTGAACCTGACCTGATCCGACGCAGTGGAAAACTCGATATGTGATAAATTTGAGAAATGGAGCATTGAGTCAGTCATTTGTCCCTTTCATCAGCATAAGCACTGTTGTGTCTGTCTTTCTGTCCGTGCGTCCGTCTGTCGCCGTGCAGGCTGCAGACAGCGCCGGCTCCCCGACTAAAGTTTGGACAAATGGCTGACGGATCGATAGCTTCCCACCAGCAATATTTGTTATCAATGCATGTCCTCCTCATTACCGCAGCAGGCTGCCCTCTCCATGGACCTGAATTATTCATACACACAAACAGGCACAGATATGCAGACACACACACACACACACACACACATGCACGCAAAATACTGCATCAGAGGAGAAGCTGGCCTTTTGCTTTCTCTCTCGCTGCCTCCGATCCTTTCTTCCTCCCTCTCTCTCTGTCTCATTTCTTCCCTTCAGTCTTCCTCTGGTTCACTTTAGCCCAGGGCAGAAGAGGAGTAGACCAGGCCTCGCCTCCCCCGTTCTTCTCTCTCTCTCTCTCTCTCTCTCTGTTTTTTTTTAACCTCTCGTTCACCCAGATGCTTACTCATGGATACTTGCCTCGCTCAGCACATCCTCCTGCCTGCGCGCCGTGTGTCTTGTTTTAGTTTCTAATAATAGGACTTTAGACCACGGTGTTGTTGTTTAAAAAAAAAAAAAAGTGATTCAGTTTAAATTTATCTTTAACGACTTTATTGTCAACGCAGCAGAATGGGTTTGCAGCTTGTTGTTGTTTGAACTTTCTTTTTTTTCCGATAAGCTTTGCAGCCAGTGTACACTGTGAAAACATTATTATTCTGTGTCGCTGCCTGAGATGCTCGGATGGTTGTTCCTCAATCCAGATACATACACAAAGGTGTCAGAACGTTTGCACTCAGGGCTCTGAGAGTGTGGCATGACCTGCCTGAAGACATCAGGGCTGCAAACTCTCTCGCTTTTAGTTGTTTTGATTTATATTTTCTTTTAAAGATTATTTTTTTGGCCTTTTTTGATAGTACAGGGGGAGGGGGAGTGACACGCAGTAAATTAGCCGTCCGATGCGGGATTCGAACCAGGGCCAGCTGCAGCGAGGACTATAGCCTCCACACACGGGGCGGCCGCTTAACCCACTACTACGCTACTGACCGCCCCTTGATTTATGTTTTCTTGACATGTTCTTCTCGTTTGGTGTAGATTTACGGCTTTTAGTTCATTGTTTTTCTTTTGTTGATGTCATTTTAATTGTGTTTAAGTGTTTTGAAAGGTGCTATATATACATAGACATGCAAGAAGTAAATAGACACCTTTAATATGAATTTGAAGGTATCTATTTACTTCTTGCATGTCTGTGGTGTCTGTGTGTCTATGTGTGTGTGCTGTGTGTTCTATATATATATCTATATATATAATATCTACTATAATATATCTATATCTTATATATATATATATTCGCTTTATTTCCCTGGTATAGTGACTTTCCCCAGCATGGAAGTATCGTATCATAACGTATCGTAATGTATTATATCGTATCTAAATTTATTATTATTACCTTTCTGATTCATTATAAGCTAAATTACATGTTTCACAGTCTGCATAGTGTACAAACTGAGCCAGAAAGTATCATATTTAATAATATCTTTGGTAGGGTAGTGGCTCATTTATTAGCCTGTCAAACAGAAATATAATTCCACCCAACAGTACAGTATTAATACGCCGAAACATACACAGCATGGCACAATGTAGAATGAAAGCTAGTCTATAAGTGGACTGAAGAGAACTCCTTTCATCGCTCTCCTCCCCTCCCACTCCGTCATCTGTCATTCTGGCTGTAATCAAACAGAAATGACCTGCTCTCCACCTCGTCTGATGTCTTGCAGTGTTATCATAGCAGCGGTAATCGGTGTCTCCTACAGTATAATAATGATCATAAAGTTTAACAGCCTGGTGTTGTTGTAGCCGTTAGCCACTTAATGTCGTCTGCTAATGGTTTCTAATGACGCCGCGTCTGTGTGTATGTGTGTGTATGTGCGGTCCCTGTAGTCCAATCACGTCTGCTGTGCAACAGTAAATAAATACAGGATCGGTGTTAATTACAGAATGCATAAAAACGGGTGTAACTGTGCCTCGGCCCAGACCTTTCACTACACCTGTTGACACAGACACACACACAGACGGATGGGTTGCCATGCTGCAGTGGAGGTTGCATTTAAATTATTTTGTGGTTGAATGAATCAATATTCTGCCCACACAGCTACTACAGTACCATCACACAACCTTTGTGAGTATTACTTGTATGCATCATATAGGCGGTGTAGTTATAATGAGTGTGTTGGGTTTTTTTTGGACACAGTGCCACACACCGCAAGCCACAAGTGACCATGACACACATACACACATGGCTCCCGACACAGGGTTGATTTCAGACCAGATGTTAAGAGCGCTCCTGCTGTAATTAATCGCTATCCCTATGCAGGTGTGTTTGGTGTGTGTGTGTCTGAACAAGGGGCAATATTGTGTTCCAGAATTCAGTTTCTATATATATATAGATATGTGTGTGTGTGTGTGCTCAGTTAACAAAGATAGTAACATGCCGTTAATATAATAGAAATAGAAAATAATATATTTCTCCTTTATGCAGATTGCAGAGAGCTACTGTAACAGCATGTAAGCATGTCAGCCTGTTGCTGTTAGTCTATTATTCTGCAGCTTTGATACAGTGTTCATCAGTTGTTGTTGTTGTTGTTGTTGTTGTTGTTGTTATGATAAGCAGTTCATCGGTTGCTATGTTATGTTACAGTACACTAGTCACTATCAGTTGTTGCTATGGTACACTTCATCAGTTGTTGTTCATGATCAGTTGTTAATTTACTACCATGGTAAACTGTTCATGATCAGTTGTTGCCATGGTAAACTGTTCATGGTCAGTTGTTAGTTGTTGCCATGGTAAACTGTTAATGATCAGTTGTTGCCATGGTAAACTGTTCATGGTCAGTTTTTAGTTGTTGCCATGGTAAACTGTTCATGGTCAGTTGTTAGTTGTTGCCATGGTAAACTGTTCATGGTAAGTTGTTAGTTGTTGCCATGGTAAACTGTTCATGGTCAGTTGTTAGTTGTTGCCATGGTAAACTGTTCATGGCCAGTTGTTGCCATGGTAAACTGTTCATGGTCAGTTGTTAGTTGTTACCATGGTAAACTGTTCATGGTCAGTTGTTAGTTGTTGCCATGGTAAACTGTTCATGATCAGTTGTTGCCATGGTAAACTGTTCATGGTCAGTTTTTAGTTGTTGCCATGGTAAACTGTTCATGGTTCAGTTGTTGCCATGGTAAACTGTTCATGGTTTAGTTGTTAGTTGTTGCCATGGTAAACTGTTCATGATCAGTTGTTAGGTGTTGCCATGGTAAACTGTTCATGATCAGTTGTTGCTATGGTAAACTCTTCATGGTCCAGTGGTGAACTGGAAGTCTTCCCTTCTTTAGTATGTGCGGCAGCACTGGAGCCTTACTGTGGGGCTGAATTCAGATGACATACCTATGTGTTTGCATGTATGTATTTGTGTGTGTGTCTGTGTGTGTGTGTGTGTGTGTGTGTGTGTGTGTGTAGGCGGGGGGCAATGTGCCCTGAGGCGCTTGGTCCTTAGCGGTTGGCTAACGGGGCACAGAGCAACCCTCATCCTCGCTCTGATCGATGCAGTGTGTATGTGTGCGTGCGTGTATGTGTGTGTGTGTGTGTGGGTGTGTAGAGGTGTGTGGTTGTCTCGTTAGCAGGAAGCAGAGGAGAGTCCAGGGACCCCTGCATTCCCTGCCCAGGGACACACACAGGTCCCAGCACCTGTACCAAACATACACATGTACACACACATATACACAACCACACACGCTCACTCGCACAAAGATGCAGATGCACAGTCCAGACACACAACTCACCACCTCTCTCTCTCTCTCTCATTCTCTCATTTTCTCCGTGTGTCGCTCTCACACACACTTTCCGCCTGACACACACACACACACTCACACACCATGCATACAGATTGAGTACACACAGCAGTCCCAGTGCGCTGCAGTAGCACTAAGCTTAATGTACAGACATGGCGTGCAACTCAAACACTGCAGAAGACAATGCTTCTGCAACGGAACACATGAAAACATGATGCATCCAAAAAACGCGTGAGAATGTGTTTTCATTTCTTATAACTCAGAATTCTGTGCACCGTATGTTTTGTGCATCACTCATTTGCTCAGCTGCATGTGTGTGTTCCTCATCATTAACTATTTTGGTCAGATATTAGCGCTCTCTGTCAAACAGAGAACAGACGAGTTCAGAGACATCAGGGGTGGTAAATTCTACCCAGCTGTGTGTGCGTGCGTGTGTGTGTTTGTGCACTCACCAGATGGACCATGAAACTGTTGATGTGGAAAGGTATGGTGGGTGCAAGAACGAACGAGTGTGTGAGTGTGTGTGTGTGTGTGTGTGTGTGTGTGTATTTAAATAGGTCTACTGATGTTCAAGGGTCCAAGAGTGTGAAAGCGGTCTATCTCATTGTCAAGGACACCTTTAATTACAACAGCAGGGGGTCCTCTGTGTGTGTGTGTGTGTGTGTGTGTGTGGGTGCTTGAAAGAGATGGTAGCTGCTGATTAACAAAATGCATTCGTTGGTGAGGCGATCAGCTTTTTTTGACAGCTGGATTTTCAAAATAAAAGCCTCTACAAAAACACATTTGCATGAGTTCCCCCCACATTAAAGTCTCCAAGAGAGCCAGTGTCAGACCTCATTAATCACTGTGCAGTGTGCTTTCTTATAATCCTGTGAGTTGATACGACTTATTATATAATTTTTGTGTCGCAATCCCAACTTCTGATAGCTTGTGAAATCAAGAAATCGCAACTTTTTCACCTAAATTATGAAGGTTACAAATGTTTACAACTGATACTCTGTATAATCGCCTCCCTTGAACGTATTAAAGCATCGGTAAGATTCTTTTCTTCGATGGGAGCAGGAATTTGTGAGATGGAAACAAAACAACAAAGTAGGGTTGGTTGAGTGATGGATGCTCAATCTCAAGTATCTCAAGTATTTTCAGGAAGTTATTACAAAAATAATGCCACGTTTATTGCTCATAATGGCATCTGTGTCCAGTGTAGCAAAGGTTCTTCTCAAATTGACTCCAAACAAATGAAGAAACGATAGAACCGTCTCAGTGAATGCTCCGGCAGTTACACTACCTCAACATGTATAGATAAAAACAGATTTTTAAGAAGTTGATGGGTAAACAAATTGTCCCTTCGAATGTTTTCACTCTGTCCGTCCATATTTAATGCGCTTCCCTTTTTGTGTGTCCCCCTCCCTCGTCCTCCGGGCTCCTCCTCTCACTCCCCACCGCCTCCCCTCTCCCCTTCTCGTCCCCGCAGGCAGCGAGCGCGGAGGGTGGGGGGGGGGTTTATGAGTTGGCAGTCCAACTGCTGAAAGGGTGGACACCTATGGGGACCCTCACAGCAGCACACTAACGCATGCACACACACACACACAGACACACACACATGCACACGCTCCATACCCAGAGCCAGAGCCCAGGGAGTGTATGTGCAGAGAGCAGCTGTAAGGCCAGTGGACTGTTACTGTAGTTCTTTGTTCAGCCCTGGCTCGGCTCCACTGAGCCTCTCTCTCTCTCTTTCTCCCTCTGTTATTCTTTTATTTTCTCCCTCTATCCTTCTCATAAGTCTGTGACTCTTAACCTGTGCTAGCTTTTTTTGTCCTTCACTGTTTTTTGGCTCGTTTCTTGTTTGCCTTTCAACGTTCCACGTCTCTCTCTTTTCTCAGGGTGGCCGCAGGTCCTTGAAAAAGTATTTAAAGATTTAAAATAAATATCAAAATGTACATAGAAATTGCTATATTTTGCTCAGTGATGTCACGCTATGTTGATTCAGCTTTCGTACCCGGCTCATGAAGGCTTTTGTTGGTCAACATCCAGCGTCAGGTGGGGAATGAACACAAGCTGAAAAGCCAAAGAAAAGAGTGCCACCTACAGACACTTCAGACTCTGTTTGATTGACGTGCGGGCTCTGGGAAATACAAAGCAAAACCCGCACTGCGACGACTGCTCATCCTTAAAACAGGAAAGTTTTAAAGCAACAAATCTATTAAAAAGCCTTAATGCACAGACAGACAGACAGACAAGAGAGGGGAGAGAGAGAGACAGGTGAATTACAAAGCACGACAGACACATTTCTGTTTTATACAGTCAGTGTTTGGTACATAACGGAGATCAAGCTGCTTTTTGTCTGCTTGTCACTGTTGTGACTCCCCCACATGCTGTGTGTGTGTGCACAAGCGTGTGCATGTGTGTCTGTGTGTGTGTTAGCCTGTCTCTCCACGTCTTTGTATTTTAGTGTGTAATGCATCTGTCCCTCCGGGTCTGTGCTCCAGCGTAACAGACATATCAGTCATGTGCGTGTGTTTCTTCCCCGTGTCAGTGTGTCTTAGCGTGTCATGCCGTTTTCTGAAGTGAGGGGATGAAAGAAAGCATCTTCTGTCGCCACGGCGATCAGGCTAATTACAGCAGCTTAAGTGCTTTACCCACGGTCATCACACACTGTCAAAATACACCACTGAGCGCCTGAGCGTGTGTGTTTTTTAATTTTTAAAGACCGTGAAGGCTCGCTTTTAACCAGCGCAGTGCTGCTCGTCGGTGTGTGTGTGTGTGTGTGTGTGTGTAAACACTTGACATGTCTGTGGGAGGGGTTTGAAGGCACATGATGTTCAGTTTTGGTTATTGTTTTAAAGTTTCTTCCTGCTCTGCTTTTTTATTTCTCACATGAAACAAACACAAATAAAGTGTGTGGCGAGTGGGACAATGACCAGGTACGTGTGTGTGTGTTTGTGAGCAGGTGTGTGTTTATGTACATACTCCACTGTGAGTGGATAAATTAATTACTCTGGGAGAGAGAGTGTGTGTGTGTGTACCTGTGTACTAAGAGTTTTGGGGTTGTATGGTGCTTGTGGAGCCCTAATGGAGTGTGGAGTGTGTGTTTACGCGCTCCCAGGCCGCTGTTTAACGCTTAGCGAGCTGGAACTAATTTACTAATTGAGTTTTGAGTTGGGAAGAAACGACAGCGAGAGAGAGGGAGAGAGGGGATGGAGAGAGACGCCAGGGGCTTCTTAAAAAACTCGTATATGTTTCCTGAGAAAAGTAGACGAGGGAGGAAAATGAATTTTTTCTTTTTGGAGTTGTATAAGTTACGCGTTGATGTGGCATGACCGGCCTTTCTCTCGCTCCCTCAAACACACACAGAATCCTTCCAGTGCCACTTGGCATCCTCTGTATGTGTGTGTGTGTGTGTATGTGTGTGTGTACATGTCTGTTGGGTAGCTGACAGGCAGCTGTGAAAGCCTGCTGGTAGATTATAAAGAAGCCTGGCATCTCCCAGAATGCACTTCAACTCCAGTTCCCCATAAAGAAGGTGGAGGGGGCGAGCAAGTCGGAGCAGAGTTTGAAGAGGAAAGAGAAAAATAAAAGCACAACAGGCTTTCATCGTGCAATTTAAGAGGTGCAGCTACAGTTTTGCACGTCTATCACCACCGCAGTCTCCAAACACAATTAGCAGACATAAACTGACCATCAGAGAGTGATCTGTAAGGATACGCTCCCTCTCTCTTACATAATGTTTTTTTAATACACAGCAAAAATAAAACGGACATTACTCTGGTGACCACCTAATGATGTAGTATGAGAAAACACAGGTACCGACCGAAAAGTACTGCAACCGTTTCTAAAAAAGAAAACATCAGGAGAGCAAAGTAGAGTCGATGACATGAGAGAAAAAAAGATGTAGGAGAAGGTTGTACGAGGAAAAGAAAGGAGAGAAAAACCTTGGAGTTGGCGAAGGCTCTGAGGGAACAGTAGAAGGGGGAGTTGAGTCGGGAAAGGAGGTGAGAGAGAAAGAGGGGGTTGTTCAGGGAGGTGATTGGGGAGGTCTTGGGTCGAGCCATTAGGGGAGTCGTGTCAGTACCAGCTGCCTCTCTCTCCATACTTTCCCATTATCCCCCTGGGGTACTGACCAGAGATTTCTACAAAGGTCGCTTTAAATCTAGCAAACAAAGGAGACCTGATACGTTCCTACTGGAACAATGTTTCATCTTCCTCACCACCACAGAGCAGTCATTTTCTCAGCAGGATATATTTTTATCTATATATACAGTGAATACAAAGGGACTTAGTTTAATGCATATTTTAAATTAACAGATTGCAGTGGGGTACGGCTTGCTTGCTGGTGTTTCTTTGGTAGCAACGTGGATGCAACATGGTTCGACGTTGGCCTTGTTTTGTGCTGTGAAATTCACTTAGTTCTGCAAAATATTCTCTTGTAAAGTGACGCCCACATTCAGGCAGAGCTGGATAATCCTTTACTTTACCTGCTTAGAGCATTAAGATGCTATAGGTGTAGCTCCATGCATCCATCCATTGTCTTCCACTTATCTGGGATCCGGTTGTGGTGGCAGGGTATTCCAAACAAGCAATATTTCCCAGCTCCTCTTGGGAGATCCCAAGGCATCCCCAGACCAGATGGGATATATAATCTCTCCAGTAAGTTCTGGGTCTGCCCCAAGGTCTCCTCCCAGTTGGACATGTCCGAAATACTTCCAGAGGCAGGTGCCCAGGAGGCATCCTAATCAGATGCCCGAAACACCTCAGCTGGATCCTTTTGAGGTGAAGTAGCAGCAGCTGCACTCTGAGTTCCCTCCAGATGTCCGAGATTCTCACCCTATCTCTAAAGCAAAGCCGTCCTGTAGAGGAAACTCATTTCGGCCGCTTGTATTCGCGATCTCATTCTTTTGGTCACTTCCTAAAGGTGAGGGTTGGCTCGTCTATTGACTGGTAAATTGAGATTTTTGCCTTCGGGCTTAGTTTCCTCTTCACCACAACGATCCGGTGCAGCATCTACATTACTGCAATCCACCCCTTCATCTCACACTCTGTTTTACCATCACCGGTGTGCAGAGAACCAGGGCCTCAGACTTTTCAAACTGTCCCAGTGCGTGCTGAAGGTCGCGGTCCGATGAAGCCAACAACTCGGAGGTTCCCAAACAGGACACT
The DNA here is from genome assembly GCF_000972845.2 of Larimichthys crocea. Taxonomy (NCBI): domain Eukaryota; kingdom Metazoa; phylum Chordata; class Actinopteri; family Sciaenidae; genus Larimichthys; species Larimichthys crocea. Next base: position 9,097,024 of record NC_040031.1, read on the forward strand.
CTTCTCACCCCAGCTGCGCATTGAGACCTGTCCGTGAATATCACAAACAGGATCGGAGAGAAGGGGAGTGAACCGCCCACGTTGTGCCGAGAATACAGACACAGCTCTCACTTTTTTATGCAAAGACCGGATGGCTCATAGCAATGGCCCCGGTACCCCATACTCCAACAGTACCCCACAAGATCCCTGTTTAGACACAGCTTTAGGCCTTCTTCTAATCCATAAAACACATGTAGACTGGATGGTCAAACACCCTTTAGCAACCCTGTGAGGGTAAAGAACTGGTCCTGGTTCCTTCCTCCTGAATCTGTCTGCGGACAATCGGTCAGAGCCTCCTCGTCAACACCCTGGGATAAACTTCTCCAGGGGAGGCTGAGCAGATAATTGGAGCACACCATCCGATCCCTCTTTTTGAAAATGAGAACCACTCCTCTGGTCTCCACAGGTACTGATCACAGCCTCCACGTGACATTTGTAGAGGTGTGTCAGCCAAAACAGGCCATCACTGCGCAGATGGTTGGACGGGCTGGATTGATTTACAACTTTCCAAGTTTGTCACTTACAAACTCAGTTTGCAGTTTTGAATTCTTGTGATATTGTTGAGGAACTCTGCTGTAGTTTGTAATAATTTTCTTATTCTAAGAAAAGTAGACTAAATTCTACATTATGCAAGTGTGGACCTTTTGCATCCTTTGAAAATGTTGTTCCACTACGCCTCCACATTAAAACAGTCTCCTGAGCATCACTAACTAGGTAAGCATGGTGGGGTTTTTTCAATGATTTTTATGATAAATCTTTCTCCTTTTCCCTCTTGATCTGTTTTGCCTTTATCCCCAGTCCTCCCCTGTTCTCCTCATCTCTCCTCCCCAGCCTCCCTCCATCTCTCCATCCCTCCCAGGGAGAGCAAATCCCTCTTTTCCTAGGTAGGAGTGTTGGGAGGAGTGGTACGGCTTAGATCTCGGGGCCCCCCGCATCGTACCTTCATCAGGCCCCCCTCTAGTCCTCTCTCCATCCCTCCATCCCTCCTCCATTTATTCTCTTGTTAAACTATGGTTTTATGCCTCTCCCCGTCTCTCTCCCCCTTTGCCTTTCATACTGCCTCCTCTCGTCTTTTCCCATTACATTCGCATTTACATTTAAATTTTTTGCACTGAGCAGATATACTTATCGAGGATGACTCACAGTATTTTCACTAGAATAATCTTTAAATCCTGCATCACCTGTCACGCAAGTAACTGATCTATACACACAAAACTAAGAAGCCCATCAAGACAGTCCTCTGCTTCTTTGTCCCTTCTTTTTCTTTTAATTCGCACCCACTCGCCTCGTTTTTGCGTTTCATTTATCTATGGAATCTCCATCTCCTTCATTTACAGCCCTGTTCGCTCCCTCCTCTCACCGTGTCATCTCCTCGGTTCTTCCCTGCTTTCTCCTCCCCAGTTATTGTTGAACACAGATCAACCGTCATGTCTGTACCTCCACCTCCTCACCCGCCCTCCTTTGCTCTCTCTCTCCCTCTCTCCCCCACCGCCGTACCTCTGCCCACATCCATCCCTTTCTGCACTTTTTTGTTTCGAGGGAACAGGGGGGTCGGCCAGTCATTAGGATTTCTTTCCTCTGTTCTTTCGCTCGTTTCTTTTCAACACCTCCCTCCGTACGCCGTCTCTCTGGCGCTTTTACCTGCCACTGTTAAAGGGACGTCCCTTCCCACATGAAGGCCTTGTTTGAGGAAACGGTGTTCAAATGAAAGGGAAGGAGCAGAGATGGAGAAGGGGGCGAGAGAGAGAGAGAGAGGGAGAGAAAGCACGCAGAGGGGGGTCCTTGGGGAGTTCTGGTGCATACTTTGTACTCACACCATTATAACTTAGAATCCGGCTCCCGGTCTTTGCTGCGTATCATCTCTTTGCACAATGTTTTTGTGTAACCCTGTAGAGTGCTGTCAGTGCCGAGACGTGTTAGAAATGCCCTTCACTCAGAAGGCTAGGCAACAATTAGACGACACCAACAGTGAAAGGAAACTGTGCAGAAACGTCTGATAATAGCAAATGTATCCATGCATGCATCCTCATAAGACTTTGTGTTTTTTCATATCTTGGAGGTGTATGTGGTTGTCATAACCAATTAAACCTGCAGTACAGTATATGTTGTATGTTCCTGGGTAAATGTTTGATGTTAAATACTTTGTGGTAACCAAGCGGCAACCTCCGGTGGTGGAAAATGAAGCCAGTGCTACAAACTGTAACTCCTCGAGCAGCTACTTGAGTCAGTCTCCATAAGTCCCCATGTTAGACAGCAGAAATAAACATGTTTACAGCCTGGTACAAAAAACAGTTTTGGTCTCTGTAGCTCATGACAACTGTACTGAGGGTGAATTTATATACAACTCACCTGTTCACATTATATTAAGGCTTAAAGTTATGCAGGATTAAGAGCGTGGACGCTTTGATTGGCAGGTAGCTGCTGTTACAGATGGCATGTTTGTCATTTGATCCATCGATGATCCACGTCTTTGCCGATATCTAGATTAGCAGAGAGGTGGACGAATCAATATATTAAACACAGTGGCGACATTGATGGTGACCAATGTGGAAGAGGTAGGACATCGAACTTTGGTCACAGAGTGCGATGAACCAGCGTCGTAAATCACATTGTGTCTGAAGGGGCCTTAAGAACATGACTGAATACCGTAACGGTGTGCATTAATGACGTGCTGCTGACTTTATGAATTGTGTGTGTGTTTATCGCACTGTACAATGTGACTAATAACACTGATTGCTCTGTGTTCATTAGGGTTCAATATTATCAGATTATAGTTAATAGAAATGTAACGTGGTGAGACATTGCTGCCTTCAATTCTAGACGTTGGAATGTAGAAAGGCTAATTTTTGGTACAGTAAATGTTGATAATATTTAAAGTTATTGGTAGGAGGTGAAGGGAATGTGTGTGTTGTGAAGAATACATTCATTGTCTCTCTCTCTCTCTCTCTTCCTGTCTCCACCTTCCTTTCCAGCGTACATCCCTCTCCCTTAACATTTATCCATCTTTCCTACCTTCTCTCCTTTGTTAGATCCCTCTGTCTGTGAGGTGGTGGATAGATTACCCATGTGTGGTATCGAGGCAGCTCCCTGAGCTACACACACTAGCGCCGGTGTGTTCCTCTGTGCACGTGTGTGTGTGTGTGTGTGTGTGTGTGTGTGTGTGTTATGGTTGTGTTAGCATGCTGTGCTGGTGTGTCCAGGGCTGCTGTGGATTAAACAGACTTTTCTGTCTCCTGCCTCGGAAACACACCCACACACAGTCGTACTGTACATACAAAGGGGCACAAGCCTACTGGAAAAAAAACACATAAGGAATAAGGTAGCTCACATGGGGCTAAACACACACACACGCACACACACACACACACACACATCCATACGAACACAGTCCAAACATGAATGTACGACTCTTGCTCATATACAGCACGCTCACACATTCCCCATCTCCTGTTGCGGAAGGTGTGTTTGACTGAAGACACACACACACACACACACAGATGGAAGAATGCAACCCCCTACAATGTTCTGAATGGACCAGCCCACACCACCGGCCCCTAGGGGCCCCTTCATTGCTCCTCCACCCTCCTCCGTCCTCCTCTGTTTCCCATTTCATTTCTCGTCTCTCCGTCTGCTTCCACATTTCATCCACTCGCCCTCTCTCGTTGTTTTCATACACGCATGTGTCACTTTTCCTTTTCAGTTTTTCATCGTCACATGTTGAGACAGCTGTGAACGGAGATCACGTTACGGGTGGCGTGGGCACTTCCTCTGCGCTGGCACACACACACACACACACACTCGGCCATATGCTTGCCACTTACCCTCTTTCACTCCAGGACACTGAGCTCCTGGGTTCTTTCCCCTCTACATTATACAGTATGTGTAAGTGTGTTAGTGTTGCAGCAGCTCTGCGGGGCTGGGCCATAGGGACCATAGGCCCCTGCTTCACTGGCTTGGAAACCCTGTCTAGTCAGACAGGACAATAGAGTGAAGCGAGATGTCTAAACAGCCTAAAGCGAGTGCTGTCAGACTCCGGTTCAGGACCCACGGTGAGCCGTGGACGTGTTTCCGGAGGGCCGGCACACTCGTAGTTTGTCAGCTGAGTAGATTGCATTACAAAAATATTGATTCTTCAGAAATGGTTTAAGCATTCACAGTCAGCGCAAAGATGTCACAATTACTAGAGTAAAAACAGGGTTTGATTTCAACCTTTAAGTTCCCTTATAATAACGTGGAACAGATGGGAAGGTGACAGTCCTCTGAGCGAGGAGTCCGTTTTATTAAGTCGTTTTCCGGCCAAGTTAGACAGCCTGTGTCCACATATTCCCACCTTGCCTTCGAGTTGGGCGATGCAGGGAAAAGTTTCACCGTGGAGCGTTCGCTGATGAATTCTCCCGCTGCTGCTGACCGAATCGTAGAAATTATAAATCAGGCGTTTTGGTCAACGCCGTTTGTTTGTTTGTTTTCTCCGAGTTCCCGCGGACGCTTTGTTAGATTTATCGTCGGCTGTCTGTCTGCCGGTGGGTTCATCGGCTAATGACTAATCATTTAGACAAGTGTGTGTTGTGTGTCTGGAAACAGCGGCAGAAGCTGAGGTGATTAAACAACGTTCCCTCCACCTTTCATCCACTTTGGACCACCCGTTCATCTCTCCGTCTCATCCTTTGTCTCCATTTCTTCTCTCTCTCTCTCTTTCTGTCTCATTATATCTCTCCACCCGTTTCTTCCTCTTATCCAAACACTCTTCTCCTCCATCGTCCTCTCATCCCTCTCTCTCTCTCTCTCTCCCCAGCTGCACAACATTAGGAGATGAATGAATTAATAAACGGCACGCACACACTGACATGACCACACACACACACACACACACACACACACATGCGGGCGGTGCTGACAGATAGACGGAGTGGGCGAGTGTTTTGCTGTCATTAAGTGGGAAACACCAGCTCTCCATCATCATCAACTGTGTGTGAGTTATGGAGAGATATGTGTAGCTGTTGGCTGTGTGTGTGTGTGTGTGTGTGTGTGTGTGTGTTTACCACGTCTCCTAAACATCCTGGAAGACCAGCAAGTGTGTGTGTGTGATGGTGAGTGACATGAACAGGCTACCTTTAAACAACTTGTATTAGTATTCAGTTAAACACACACACACACACACACACACACTCTGTCTGTTATATATGTGTGTGTGTGTGTGGTCATTGGCACACGCACACAGACATGTATGTGCGCACATGTATGCGCCTCTTGGGCCGGAGGTGGAGGAGGGGGAGGAAGGAGGAGGTGGAGTGAGAGTGTTTGATATTTGACAGCTGATTAAGGAGAGGAGTGAGGAGCAGGGAGCTCTGACAGGACGTCTCCACGGGCATCATGGGAGGTACGACCAGGAGAGAGGGGTGGGAGTTGCAGGGGGAGGAGGGAGGAGGGAGGGAGGCGAGACAGACAAGGGAGTCAGTAGGAGAGGATACAGCGGCGGTGCACGAGTGCTGGTAGGGGGTAGATTGAGATGGAGGGGGGGGTGGGGGAGGAGGTGAAATGACGAGAGGAGGTTTAACTGCAGTTGGAAGGAGAAAGTAAGCAAGAGGGAGCAGTGAGAACTAAAGGGGGAGGAGGAGGAGGAGGGAGAAAGAAAGATGGCACGGAAGTGAACGAGGAGATGGAAGAGGTGGAGCAAGCGGCGGATGAGGAGGAGAGGAAATGGAAAACAAGGTGGAAGAGGAGAGAGGAAGGTGGCCGGGCACCCTGCTGCTTATCCTTGAACACTCTGAGGAGGTCTCTCCTTCCATCTCCTCCCTCTTTCTTTTTCTCCCTCACACACACACACACACACACACACACACATATATATATATATACAAAACACACACATACACACAGTGCCCGACTTGCACACGAGGGTGCTGTTGCAATTAAACCGGCGCAGCATGGAGTCCAGATTGAGAGAGAGACACAGAGAGGGAGAGAGGACTCCACGCCGCATGAACACTACCCCTGGAAGACAGAGATGAGGAGGGAGAGAGGGAGGAGGCGAGGGTACGGAGAGAGAGAGAGAGAGAGAGAGGACAGAGGTAAAGCGGTGTGATGATGGGGGTAATGATGGAGAAAATGCAGGGCATGCGTGTAGTAGTTGTTGTAACGGTTACTAAAAAGCAAAAATGTAGCAGCTGCCGAAACACGAGGGGTAACTCTGGTCTTTCGGTTGCAGCGATCGTAGAAATAATTCACCAATTCAGATTAATTCACTCTGGAAAGTTCTCATCATAACACCTTTATTGTAAGAGTAACAGCACTGCAGACCTTCAGTACATTTCTGAACTTGGAGCAGCTCTTTTCATCAGCCCCCCTGCTGCTGTCTATAAGTGCTAAAGTCTTATGAGCTAAACTTCAATCAGAGAAACTGTTTCATTGTGTTTAATCTCTGGCCCTGTTACTGTGACGCAGCGCCATCACCTCTCCAGCTGTGATTGGTTCTTTAATTAGCTCCTAACAAGAGCCTTCAGGAAACCGGCGCACTGATTGGACGTCTTATCATTGTTAATTAGCTCAATTAAGTCATTAGGAGGGTCCTCGGCGCCGTTTCCTGGGGCCACGCAGGTAGCACTCCCCTCCGTTTGAGCGCCGGTGTGCGAGTAAAAAAAAAAAAAAAGAAGAAAGATTGAGAGCAAACGGGACGCGATGTAGATTTAAAAGTCATTTCCTCGCCGCTGACAGACGCTGATGTTTTAATTTGATTTTATTTCATGTCCAAGCGTGTGCTACATGCTAAACAACATTCGTCTGCTTCAAAACACCTAAAATCCATCACATTTTGGTTGTTTATTGGTGATCATGTGTTTTTGTTTGTGTGTGTGTGTGTGTGTCTGCGGTGTCCAGGTGTGATATGGCCTGCGGTGGTTAAAAACACACATCTGGAGCAAAGAGAGCACTCTATACCCAGATGTGCTTTAGTGAGACACACACACACACACAAACACACTGCAGTAAAATCAAGGGCTTTAAATCTGTTTTTGGTTAGAGGGGTGGAGTGTTTTTTAGTGTGTGTGTGTGTGTGTGTGTGTGAGTCCAGACATCAGCTGTGTCTGTCAGGTGTTTTTTTGTACAGGGGTTGACAGATGTTATTTTGATGTTAATGAATGTTGAGAGTGACAAAGGACAAAGAGAATACAATGAAATGATGATACAGTGGGCACACACACATGAACACACACACACACACACACACACACACACACACACACACACACTGCTATGAAGTCAGCCATGAGACAATGTTTGGTCAAGCATGGTTGGGTGGAGAGACAATTAGTGAAAGCTTCATACGTATGGCTCGGATAGAGTGTGTGCCTCCAACTCCAGCTGTTGTGTACCTACAAATTAGACAATTATTTGCACTCTACTGTGTGTGTGTGTGTGTGTGTGTCTAGTCTCCAAACAAGTGTTAATGCACGGTTCACATCAATTGTTAACACCAACACATTGAACTGAAATAATCTAAGTGTCATCCCCCTGAGCAGCGATGATATCAGCTCGACAAAGTGACACAGACCGCTGCTTCGTTCAGTAACTGATGACTTCAACATTTCTGCCTCATAATTCATTTAGTAATAGTTCGAACTGAAACATAAGCTCTGCCCCCTGCAACATATTTTCCGTATTCACTTGTCTTGAGCTAAATTCTCGAAACCTGTTTTGATATGAAGCCAAAGTTCGGACAGAACGGCTACCGGAGTGACGCCGAATTTGAGGCCTCTCAATGTAACGAGAGTCCTGAATAAGCGAGAGTTCACCACAACACGTTCCTCTAAATGTTTCACAATAAAAGCCTTGTTGCTAAGAGTTTTACAGCGACCACCGGGCTAAAAGCTTCTTGTCTCTTTTTTTTTAAAGATTATTTTTTTGGCCTTTTATGCCTTTATTGATAGTACAGCTGAAGATAGACAGGAAGCAGGGGGCAGAGACACGCAGTAAATTAACCGTCCGATACGGGATTCGAACCGGGGCCAGCTGCAGCGAGGACTATAGCCTCCACACACGGGGCGGCCGCCTAACCCACTACACTACCGACCGCCCCATTCTTGTCTCTTTTTATTCTGCCAGAAAACTCGTAATGTCAAATCTCGGTTCACTCAGTTTACACAAAATCAGACTGGTCACATTTGTTTATGTAATCCATTCTGCTCGTTGATTTAGTTACTTACAGCTGCCACTGTGACAATTCTGAAAAAGGTGTTGAATGCTAAAAGAAAGAATAATAGCACTTAATTCTGTTTTTTTATTTTTAAAGGCTGGCGTGCAGGTTCTGTGTCACGGCTGTAAAACTCTAAATGAGACGTCTAGACTGTGATCTTACACACTGCACAGTGGTCACAGAAGAATAAGAAATCACAGACAATATCAGGGAACAAACAGACGGAGAAACACGGCGCAATTAGATCGTGATTGTAGAATCATCAAGACAGGTCGATCTCTGCCGAGCAGTTCACGCGTGACACAAAAGTCATGATGGACTCCGTAAACAAGCATGTCTCCGTGTTCATACCGGACACAGATGAAGTGACCGCCCGAGCAAGCTGTAAGCATGAAGTACTGTGTGAGCCTCTCACCGTATCTGTATCCAAAGAGAAAGGAAAAAACAAGATGAAGAGTAGCCGCGGTGAGAGGAGAGGAAGCATGATGGAGAGGAAGCAGAGCACCGCAGAGACAATGAAACAATGCCCTCTAACCACCGCACTGACATCTCTTTGTTGGAAGTGTGTGTGTGTGTGTGTGTGTCTGTGTAAGTGCGCGAGCATGTATTAATATTGATTTAGCATTTCTGGCAGGGGGTCTTTGAACCCCACTTTCCCTACTCAAGCCCTTAGGGATGTATCGCAGGCACACACACACACATAAACACACAAGAAGCGGTGTCAGATGTAATTAATGATATAACCTGAAGCCTTGACAGAGAGGCTGAATGGCCGCGTATGAAATATGTGTGACTGTCGGAGGGTTTGCTGAATATAAACACATCTGCGCGTTGTGTGTGTCTGTTTGTGAGGCCGAGCGAGCGAGAGAGAGAGAGAGAGAGAGAGAGAGAGGAGGGCTAAACTGTGATTCCCAGTAGTGACTCTGCTCTGCATGTGAACTCTCTTAAGTAGACTGGAGGGCTGTTTAACTGAGCACTTGTCTATGCATGCGCGTGAATGTGCATTTTAGTGTGTGTGTCAAGCTGAATATTTAATCCATACACTGCTGTCATGTCGCCTCTATCAGCTCTTTCATGCTTATTAAGCTGCAGAAGGGAAGACATGTTTTTAGTCGAGCTTCCTGACAGCGGGTGTTCTGCCATTGAAGTCATGACTCGCTGGTTTTATGGCAGATGTCTCATTTTTTTCCACATAAACTTCCTTCCAGTTACCGGGCAGTAAATACAATATCACAGGATAAACACGTTCTTCCATATTGTCCACTCCGAGAATGTTTATTATCTTAAACTGAAACGATGAAGATTAATGTACAACTTAAAGATCCGATGTGTAAGATTTAGGGAGCTCTATTTCTAGATAACTGCAGATATGGAGCATAAACATGTTTTCATTAGTGTATAATAACTTAAAAATAAGAATCATCACCGAGTCAGTCACAACGTTTCTACAGTCGCCTAAAAAAGCCACCGTTGTTTCACCTGCACAGTAGAAACGAGAGGATCAGGCGAACTTCACTACAAACCCAACATAGACATATCATCACCTTTATATAGCCGTCACTAGGGCTGCCACGATTAATCGATTAGTCACGATTATGTCGACGAACAAAATCGTCGACAACTAATTTAGTAGTCTGCCTTTCTGTCACACACACACACCCACACCTACGCACATGTGCAGTAGTGGTAATCGGCGTCAGGCCTGACTGTACCGTAAATGATACCATAACACAGACCCTCCAGGAATTCACGATGTTGCGATTTGCAACTTCAACGCAACTTCAGTGAATCCCCGTGATTTTCCCCTCCGCCCGAGGGATTCGACCCGGCGTGTCAGGGACGCCCGCACGGTGCGGGAGGATCCCCTCGTGGGACCTCTCTCCGGCGCTGGCTGGCCTCTGCCGGGCGCATTTCCTCCACGGCGGCTCTGGGTCGGCATGGAAACTTCCCAGTCTAACAAAACTAACAACTACTCTGCTCCTTTACACCTTTCTCAGCTTATGTCCTCCTCTGTAAGTCGCTTTGGATAAAAACGTCTGCTAAATGCAATGTAATGTAATGTAATAATGGAAACACTTGGGGGCGAAGGTGGCTCACGGCTTCGTCTGCAAGTTTTACAGCGCCCGCCCACCCGCACCTTTCTGGGACAGTCAATTTACGTATGATCCGATTAGTCGACTAATCGAAAAAAAAATCAGTGATTAGTCAACTATCAAAATAATCGTTTGTGGCAGCCCTAGCCATCACAGTGAACAAACAGTGGCCTTCTCACTCCTTGTAGCTCTGTTTTTGGTCTCCACCTCGCTCTTTAGCCGCTAAATGTTTGACTTTCTTTACTAACGAGTTTCTAACTTCATCTGCCGTCTGCAGGCAGCGAACCAAAACGGTACCAACCAAAACAAAGAGCTGAAAGGTGATAAAACGCTTCCTCAGAGCTACACGTATGAATCCATTTTTAATATATAAATATCGACAGCAGCTTTAAGTTTCCTTCTTCATTCATGTATCTATGTAGTTTATCTGCTTTTAGGTATTTCTCTCTGTCTCTGCGTTGTTTTTGTCTTTCTGTCTGTCTTCACTGACAGTTGCTCTGTTGGTCTGCCTCTCCATCTATCTTTGGGGATTCTTCTTTATAAGTCTACACACACTCTCTCTCTCTCACTCACACACACACACACACACAAAATCTCCAGACGCATTTATATTTGATTCCTGCCTCAGAATAATTAATAACTTTGTGTTCACTTATTTATTTGTTTGTATTTGAGGCTGACAGAAGTGAGAAGTGTGTGTTTGTGTCTGTGTGTGTTTGTGTTTTTTGTGTGTGGGTGAGTGTGAAGAAGTTATTTTATTATTCAAATGCAGTACATTGAAAATGTACATTATTTTGGCGGGTTTCTTACAGGGAAGAGTGTGTGTGACTATTTCTGTAGCATATAGAACACGTGTGTGTTTGTTATGAGTTAGAAAAAAGTGATTTTATCCCAGGAATTATATTTATATGTTGTAATATACTCTACCTATGTCTGTATCTATGTCTCTGTTTTCCGTCCTTCAGTGAACTCGCGGTAAAGCTGAATTTTACTCACACCGCAGGTCAAAGGATCAATAATTATGGCGATGGAAACGGTAAGAAAGAGCAGGTTTAGTGTCTCTGCGGTGTCTCTGCTCTCTGCCTCTTCTCCCAGTGTGACTGTTTGAAGGTACAAAACGCCGAGTGTAGAAAGAAAACCCTTTTTGCTCTTTGATTTTTTTAGGGGACTGGCACTAAACCCTGACATTTACCGTCAGTGCTTTAGACAGCTGTAATTTTCCGCTCAGGTAAACTGGATTGTAGCCGTGCTGCAAATATCTCAACGTCACATCTCATTGTGTTATGTTTATGTTTGGTCCAGTATGAATTGGATAAAGCACTCCGGCGGTTTCTGTGATATGAAAGTAAAAAAACATGAAGCTTTTGTTCGGTTTCACTTCCTGTCAATCATCAGAAGTTGACAGGAAATAAGCCCTTTAATACCCAGCACCTTTCCACACTTAATTATCCATACTGTTGCCTTTTTGCAGACCGAGTCACTCAAGAGTAATTGAACATAATCGGTTTACGTCGAGGCTTAATCTTTGAAGGTCACGCGGCCGAGGGAGCAGCCAATCTCTGCGGTTTGTTTCTTTTTTTTGAAAAGACTGACCACATCGACTCCGGTGATTCAGCCGTGATTGTGCTCCTTGTGTGCTCCGTCATTACCTGCTCCACCCAGCTGGAGATGTCTTTTCACTAAAATGTTACCTTGATTAGCTATTCTTAGGACAAGCCTCGACACACACACACATACCGGCACAGAGCCTTCACGTAGGATGTGCAGCATAAGTGCTCGAGTCCCCCGTCTTTAACACATTGTCAGTATTGTGAACCGCTGAGCGCAGTTACCGGGGTTTTTGTTCGTTTCAGCGCAAAGTCAGAGCGATAAAGAGGAAAAAGAGGAACACATGTCGGGCATTGAACATGTTTTCTCCTTCTTTAAAAAAGAAAAAAGAAAAAGGCCATTTCACTCCATCCTGCTGACTCTGTTGACTTCCTCTCCACGCCGCGTCCGCAGCTTCTCTTTGGCAACACGAACACGGAGTTATTCTTTTTTTTTTTTTCCAGTGAAATATGTACGATCTTTCACCGTTGATACATACTGTATGTTTTGACATCTCCGCTTTCTCGTAGCCAGTCATGTTTACAGCCAACAGGCATCCTCCATTTCTCTCGCTCACTCGCACCACCCACACACACACACACACACACACACACACACACTCACACACACATGCATACACAGTGTGTGGCTGAGGGAGGTCTCTAGCCATGGTTGCAGGTATCTGGCAGGCTTTTCCACACATGACCTAGTAGTGATTTACTGTCTTCATTAGCATGCTACTGCTCTCTGTGTGTTTGTGTGTGTGTGTGTGTGTGTGTGTGTGTGTGTGTGTAGGCGATACATTTGTGCTTTAGGGAGGGTTAGAGTTGGCTAGCTGTGTGTCTTTTGTGTTGAAGTTGAGTGTGTTTTGGAAGTGTGTGTGTGTGAGTTTTTGGAAATCCAAAAAAAAAAAAAAATCTGGTTTCAGCCACCCTTCACTTTTCTATTCTTTTCTGCTCTGTACCCTGCTATTCTGGTCTCTTCTAGTCTGTTTGTTGTATTGTTTCTATGACCACAGCGTGGTTCAGTTTGGCACGGCCTGGTATGGCACTGTGGTGTGTGTTTGTGTGTGTGTGTGAGGGAGAGAGAGAGACAGGCAGGGTGGCTCAGTGGGGGATGTAGCTGGCCAGGGCAGGGGGCGAGGACAGGCAGGCTGGACCAAGGTCACTCCTACTGTGTGTGTGTGTGTGTGTGTGTGTGTGTGTGTGTGTCCACTTGTCCACCCTAGTACAGCTGAGGATGTGGCCAGCTTCACTCCATCTTTCTCTCACTGTTCATCTTTTTGTTTGTTTGTCTGATGCAACATGAACAAATGAACAAAAAGAAGACACGCCTCATTTTTTAAAATCTTTTTTGAGTCATTCATCAAACAAAATATCCAGATATCTGCTGCTTCACACTCTTTAATGTGAGTTTCTCTGTTTCTTATCATCATAAACTGAATATTTTTCAGTTCTGGACTGTTGGTTGGACAATCTTTCCGTCTCTCTCACGTCTCTGCTGTCTCTCTCTCTGTCCATATATGTGTCTGTCTCTCTCCTCTCTGGGTCCAGATGGGCAGTTTGCAGGTTAACTGGTACAGCTGGAGCTGCATTATTAGCATCCTGCTGTGAGCTCTTATTGGCTCTGCTCCTCTCCTCCTTTCCTGCTCCCTTCTTTCCCCCCTCGTCTTCCTCCGTCAGGTTTTTTAGGGGTCGTGCTTTATGGTTTAGCCACAATGACACGAAAGCGACGATATATTACAAAGTGCACGTGAGGTTAACCTTCATCATTGGAGAATATTTGATAATATCTAGAATTTTACACCTGTCACACCTTTTCTACGTCATGCGAATTATCATAAAATGACAGGTGATGTTAGTGCTTCATTAATGGGTTAATTACTTAATTACCGTGGTCAGGAGATGAGAAGTTCGTAACATTTAGACAGTGCAGAAATCTTACATGCGTGTGTGTGTGTGTGTGTGCAGGGTGATGTGCTTTTGTGGTGGGAGTTTACAGTTTGGTGAACAGAAAATTAAGTACGTCTCTCAGGCCTTTCTCTCCAGTTTTCTGTGTGTGTGTCTGTGTGTGTCGGTGTGTGTGTGTGTGTGTGTCAGTGTGTGTGTCGGTGTGTGTTAATGTTGTTGTTGTGGAATGGAGATTGGCTTTTTAGTGGTATTTGGGAGATGCAGCAGGGATAAGCCTGCTAGCTCCCTCTGACTCCCCGTGGGAGCTCAGATTAAAGAAACACACACACACACACACACACACACACACACACACACACACACACACACACACGTAGTTGTAAACAGCAGAGTAGGATTAGATAGAGGTAGGTAAACACACTCACACATACACACACACACACACACTTATATCCGTTAGATTTAGCACCAAGAAGGAACGAGTATTGAATCGTTAATCAACACATCACATCTCTGCACACACACACACACACACACACACACACACACTCTCTTTTAACACACTGCCTTCTAAACTTTAATATCCGAACAGAACAGGAATATAAATAACAGTTGCCGAGTGATTTCAGAGAAAGGGAGAGACAGTCAGGGGTGACCCCTGTCTCCATCACCTTGACAACTAGATCAGAGCCTTGATTACGGTTGCCGTGGTGATTAGCCCTGGGTGCAGACATGCTTGCTAACCTGGATGGGTGGGTGATTGTGTGTGTGTGTGTGTGTGTGTGTGTGTGTGCTAATCTATCGCACAATGGTGGGCTCGCTGGTTTGAGGCCACCTTATACCTAATATATTCTCCTTCAAGTGTGTGTGTGTGTGTTTGTGCAACCTTTCTCACCTGTACAGTAACCTTTAAGAGCAAGTTGCAGCTCAATTATTCAAATCCAGATGGATTTTCCTCCATGCATTGCAGCTCAATTATTCAAATCCAGATGGATTTTCCTCCATGCATTGTGAATTTCAGCTTAATTATTGAACTTAAATATCTTCTATCCTGTGAAATACCTCAAATAATTTCACACACACACAAAATTCCAGTCACTGACTGAGAGAATAAAAACTTGTAGTAAAAATAGAAATACCTGTAATTAATTACGGCATGCCCTGACCCACCATAAACACTTTTTATAACTCTTCGTGGACGCCTGCTATAAGCTCTAACCAGCACATCAACACAAACTGATTTACACACACACATAAACACACACACACACTGTTGATGTGCATCCAGGGGGCTGTAGTTGTGTTTTACATATGTAAACAGATGGGGGAACGGAGTGTGGAGGGGAAAAACCAGGAGGAGGAAAGGAGGAGGTGAAACAGACAGAGAGGGAGGGAAGGAAGGAAGGAAGGAAGGACTACATAGTATCCTAGGGAGTGGCTAGCTGTGTGTGTGTGTGTGTGTGTGTGTGTGCGTCTGTCAGTCTGTCCTCTTTGTGTGTGTGTGTGTGTTGATGGTTTATTCACACACAGTGATTAGGCTTATTCCCTCCTGGCCACTTTCAAGCTTTCAATTAAGATTCTAAACACAAATATACTCTGCATTTATTACTCTCATCCCTGCTAACGAGTTAAAAAGAGGTGTGTGTGTGTGTGTGTGTGTGTGTGTGTGTGTGTGTGTGTGTGCGTGCTTATTGGAGGAAACGGTAATTCCCCGTTTTCCTGTGAAAGTCCTGAGCGATGATTCCAAGGCCAGAGTGATGATGTGTGCTCCTCTCCTGTTTGAATATTAATTAAAGTCTCATTACGTATGTTAATACGAGACTTACATGTCAGCTGCTCGTTGTTACGGTCAAGTGCTCTCCAGATGACACTGAGCACCCCGTGTTGGAGTGTGTGTGTGTGTGTGTGTGTGTGAATCCACGTTTCAGCATCCATCTTTTTGTTTTTGTTTGTTTTTGCATCATTGAGTCTGGTTTTTGTAAATCTCTGACATCGATCATGTCAGTTAAGGTGATAAAGCTTTATTGGCAAATCGAGTTCCTGCGAATCGCCGGCTCTGAAATGTCTCGAGACACATTTCTGACCACCGACGGTCAAATCAGACGGTGAAACAAGCTCTGAGGCGATGAGAGAAAGGGTTTTACACAAACTCCCAACTGAACCGCAATAACTAAGCAACTTGTTTAGCAATAAAAAAATCTAAAGTGATCTGAAGTTGTTCGGTTGTGTAGCTGTTTGTCAAGCCACAGAGTTGCGCAGACTTAAAGTCAAATTTAGGACGTACAAAAGTTCAGCAGCGTCCACCAGCAGAAGCTCATCAAGTTTCAAAAATGAAACTGTAATGTAAACGTACCCCTCAAATAATCAATAACCGGCAAGAGACGATGATGATATATGATATGTATGTGTGTGTGTGTGTGTGTGTGTGTGTGTGTGTGTGTGTGTAAGCGAGAAGGCATTTGGCTACTACAGGACGGAGCGCTCCAGCTTCCTACTGTTATGTAATCTGATAGGGAAAATCCAAGCTGCTACATACACACACACACACACACACACACACACACACACACTCGCAGTCTCCTTCCAAGACACACACGCACTTATGCGCCACACAAATATGCTCAATTTGTGCTTCCTTTCATTATACACACAAACTGGTTATCACCATATGCTGCCCGTGTCTGCCAATAGTGTGATCTGTGTGTGTGTGTGTGTGTGTGTGTGTTGGTGTGTGAATGAGTGAGTGGAAATATTTATTACGAGATGATTTCAGATGTGCAAATGACTAAAGACGAGAGTGATGTCATCTTTTCCCGTTAGATGGAGCGAGCGTATTTCATTGATGGAAGTCTTTCCTCTCCGCTCAGACGAGTCCAGTCCAGTTCAGATTAGATTAGAACAGATTAGTGATGGAATGGATCCAACGTTTGTGTCTGACCTGCACAGCCTCCCGCCCGACCCGGCTTCAACGCACAACGCGAGAAGCCGGAGTGAAACGTAAACTTCCCTCGACGCTGAGTTCACGTTACGTTGCGTTAAGTTCAGACAGGGAATGAAAAGTTAGTGTTAGAGGTGAGAACCGGCGGATTAACCTCGGATAGACGAGCGAAAGGAACGGGTCAGAATCCGGCTGTTTGAGTCCAGACTCCTTTGTTCGAACGGGATGAGACTCCACCTCCCATCTTCATTCAGCTGAATGTGACTGAGGAGTAAACAAATGATAGAAATGTTTAACAATTACCTCACAGAGAGAGAGAGGGAGAGAGGGAAAATGGAAGATGAGAGGGAGGGAGTGTGTGTGTGTGTATATGTGTGTGTGTGTGTGTGTGTGTGTGTGTGTGTGTGTGTGTGTGTGGGTGTTGGGTACTTGCGGGACCTCGGCACTGCAGCATTCTTTCTGTGTGTGTGTGTGTGTGTGTGTGAGAGAGGGTGAGTAAAGGTGGGGGCACTCTTGGGACCCCTCCAGCACTGCAGCAGGTTGTGTGTGTGTGCATGAAGTGTGTGTTGTGTGTGTGCATGAAGTGTGTGTGTGTGTGTGTATTCTCCAGCCCCCACACTACCAATGGGTCAAGCTCACTCCCCCCCCCTGCATCAACGCCCCCCCTCCCCAGTTGCCATGGAAACACACCTTGAGCGAGCCCCCCAGAGAGGTGCATACTCCTCCTCCTCCTCCTCCTCCTCCTCCTCCTTCCGTCCACTGCTCTCTTCTTTGCTGCACTCTTTCTTTCTCCCGACGCCTCCTCCTGTTTTGCTCTCCCTCCGTCCACCCCATCATCCTTCACTCCATCCCTCTCCTCTCCTCCTCTCTTTTTCTCGCTGCCTCTCTTCCCCTCGCTGTCCTCTCCATCAATCGCCTGGCTTGGTTTACGGCCTTTTTACGCCGCGAGGGACCAAACGCACACACACACACACACACTTTACACTGCTCATTCAGACACACACATGCAGCCTCACATAGTTTTGGGGATGGAGGTGGTTGACAGGAGCAGGGACGGGCAGTAATGGGGGGTAGACACCCAGGGGACCTCCCCATGCAGAGACAGAAAAGGGAAGGAGGGAGGGTGGAGGGACGTTTGGGCTCCAGGCACCCAAAGGAGTATCTCAGCCGAGAGACTAAGAGAAAGGGTTAAAAGGTGTGTGTGTGTGTGTGTGTGTGTGTGTGTGTGTGTGTGTGTGTGTGTGTGAGCAGCTTATGGATCTGCCCCCCTACATGCAAACCAAGGAGCTCATTTATGTTCTGCTGCATGTCGCAGGGGTCTGTGATGAGGCCAGCATGATTGTGTTGTGTGTGTGTATGTGTGTGTGTGTGTGTGTGTGTTGTGATGGGGATGATGCCACCTGGTCCCTCTCCTCTGGTCAATTAGCAGAGAGGGAGCGAGAGAGAGCGAGAGGAGGGTAATGAGAGCGAATGAGACTGAGGAAGAGGAAGAACAATGAGTGTGTGTGTGTGTGTGTGTGTAACAATGTTAATACTGATGAGTGTGGCTGCAGTGTGTCCGTCCGTCTGTCCTCACGTTGTTTCTGTTTGCTCTTCTTCGTCTTGTATTTTCTCTGTGAGGTGAAGCCTCATCAGTAATTCTACGGATGCGTAGTAGCCACCCACCAATTACCTGTGTGTGTGTGTGTGTGTGTGTGTGTGTGTGTGCTCAGAAGAAAACACAGCTCTGGAGTCAGGCCAAGCTCTCTCTCTCTCTCTCTGTCATATTTAAAAGCTGTTTTTCTCCGTCTCCGTCTGACATGTTGTTCAGATTGTGTTACATGTCTGTCCGCTCGCCCACCATGAAAATAATATAATAATAATAATAATAATAATAATAATAATAATAACACTTCACAAGATGTTCGTGTTTACAGTTACGGACAACAATGAACACTTCGAAGTCGAGCTCTATTCTTTTGTGAAGGTCATGTGGAAACGTCGTTGTCAGGCGTTTTATTTCCTGCGGTGACATCAGGAAAAATGTCTTAACTAGAGTTGTGCACAGCCGGGAAACTTTTATTTTTTATCAATAACCAGAATAAAAAAAAAAGAGTTCTTATTGCTTCTTATCCAAATTTGTGTTCGGGGTGTCCTGAACTCGACTTAAAGCATAAAATAATCCCTTGACTTGCTCTGAGGCAATAAAAATCAGAAAAAGTTCATTTTCTGTTGTGTGGTAACAAACTCCGAGTCCTAACCTTCACCCTGCCTCTCTCTCTCTCTTTCCCTCTGCTCATCCCTCTCTCCCCTGTGTTCTCTGTCCCAGTATCGGCCTCCCAGGGTTGCATGTGTGTGTGTGTGTGCGCTGGTGGATCAAATGCACTCTGTGAGACAAAGCGTAACGGCAGGATGCTCTACGACTCTGTCATCTCACTATGGGTCACACACACACACACATGGACCGGGTCTCAGAGGGGGGACAGCATACAGAGACCGCGGTCCCCACACACACTGATCAAAACAATGTATTTGTCAGAAAAGAGAACTCTTTCATGGGACACACACACACACACACACACACACACACACAGAGGCGTTGGAGGCCTCTCTCCATGCCCTTGTTCCGGACAGCCCAATTATCTCTCTGCACCTCACTGTTTTTCCCTTCAATTCTCTCTCTCCCTCTGTCTGTGTCTTTCTCTTTTCCTCTCGCGCTGCAGTTTTGTCTTTTCTCATGTTTTTTTTTTTTTTTCCTACCCAATAATTGATTGACGGTTAATTAGCTCCTAAAGTTTCTTTCGTGGGGCTGTTTTTGCTTCGTTGAATCGTTAGTTTGAGGCGCTGCACACGCGAAAGGAGCTCGTTCTCGATGGAAATCCTTAAGAAACGAATCGGATGTGAAGACTCGTAGCTCTCTTTGGCTTTTTCCGTGAATGTGAGTTGAATATTTTTAAGTTTTAAACCGTTGCTTGGTGTTGCACGACGCACACATTCCTATAAACATGACTGTAACCGGTGAGCATGTGTTAAGATGGTGAACTCATCATCGTTGTGTTACACGCTCTCTGATCCCGGCAGCGTGGGAAGAGCGCAGGCCGACTTCTGAAGGAGAGCATCGCCCCGACTGAGGGCAGGAGCCTTTATGGTGCTTTCTACACACACACACACACACACACACACACACTCTCACACACACTTTTGTTCAGTTAAAAACAAAACAAAAAACAAAAAGAGAAATGAAATGTTAAATAAAAATGCAAACACACGGAATACTCACATGATAATTAAAATATGAAATATGACAATCGATTAAAGCAGTAGTGCCGCCTCTCTCTCTCTCTCTCTCTCTCTCTCTCTCTCTCTCTCTCTCTCTCTCTCTCTCTCTCTCTCTCCCCCTCTCTCTCTCTGTGTGTCCGCTCCATGTGACTCTCTCCTGCTGTTTCAATCTCCTAGTAAATGATAATGAACCTCTATCTGTCTCAGTGTGTCTCGGACACACTGGCGCCCCACACAACCTAGCAGCCTTTGAGGTTTGTGTGTGTGTGTGTGTGTGTGTGTGAACGGGGGATGTTTTGGGGGACCGGGACCATGGAGCATACCATTTCGTTCATATAAGCCCATGTGGCACCCTCCACGTACACACACACACACACTCCCTCACAGCTATTGAGACGGGATTAGGGCACCCTTGTGTCGGCCTTTGAGGCAAAGAGAGATAGGAATCTTTGTGTGTGTGTGTGCGTGTGTGTGTGTGTTAGTCAGTATGGGTGTCATGGATGTATGATTGAAGACGTTATTAACCCCACGATCCCCCGCAGCTCTGCAGCTGAAGTTCTGCAGACTCTTTGTGTGTGTGTGTGTGTGTGTGTGTGTGTGTGTGTGTGTGTGCACACTTACAGAACATGAGATAAGTGACAATAATGGAAAAAGACACAGATTGTGTGTATGCATGTTTGTGTATGTGTGTGTTTGTGTGTGCAACTCCACAAGGGGTTACAGATTGGCCTGCAGAAGACACCATCTGATCTCTCCGGGCTGTACACTCCTGTGGTGTGCGTGTGTGTGTGTGTGTGTGTGTCTGTGTCTGTGTGGGCGGCTGGGGCATCGGTCCTGTATGGTACAATGGTGATAAGGACAACAGGCAGGAGACCTGATCGTCGAGGGGTGCGTGTGTTTGTGTGTGTGTGTGTGTGTGTTTATGACGCCCACCTTTCATCTGGCCTTTCACCATGGGTGCTGTGATGTCACTCACACCTTCTTAAAATAGACACACACACACACACACACACAAACGTTGGTGTAATCCCGGGTGAGAATGAGGAGGAAGGACGGAGGCTGCGTCGTGTTCGTGATGGAGCTGATCACGTCTGATCGTGATCGTCATCCTTTTGTCCTTTATGATTGAAAATCATCCACTTCCTGTGCACACCTGGCGGGAAAGAGACTACACAGACTAAAAAAAGAGGCAGAGGACAGTATATGTTAAGAGAAGGTAACAAGGGGACGAGGGGTTTGAATCGGAGCCCGCACAAATTAATCAGCAAGAGATGACCCAAGAGGGACGATAAGGAAGGGGACATGGAGGGAGGGACGGCCAATGTGGAGGGATGGATGAGTGACTGTGGATGGGGGAGGGCGGATAACGAGGGCAGAGGGAGGGAAGGAAGGATGGCTATAGGAAGGGTAGATCATCCACAGCCCCAGTGGGGAGGACAGGCAATTACCAGTTGGGGCAGACATGGCACTGGGGTTGGTGTGTGTGTGTGTGTGTGTGTGTGTTGGGGGAGTGTACAAGGGAAGGGAGAAGGAAAAATGAAAGGAGAGCATGCAGCAGGGGAGAGGAAGGAAAGGAGTGTACCACACAACCTATATCATCACGTCTGCCTCAAACTTAACGTTCAGACTGGACCAATGTTATGATGAGTTCCTAAATGAGTCCAACAAGATACATAAAGAACATAAAGAGGTTATTAACGAAATAAAAGACTGTGAGCGAAGTTTGAACTGCTGCGTTTTGTTGTTGGGAATCGTTGGAGAGTCGGAACCAGAGGGAGGAAGAGGAGAAAGAAAAGGGAGGAGGGGTGAGGAATACAGGAGCAGAAGTGGACGTGAGGGGAGGAGGAGGACATTTATTGGAAGGTGTGGTCTCTGTTAAAAAGCTGCAGCTAGAGACAGTAAAGTTAAAATGTGAGTTACATCAGGTTGGAGGTTGTTTAACAGTGAAGACCACATTTCCCATGATCCTGAGCTGCTTCACTGCATCATCAAACAGCATCTTTTGTTCCATGTGAAAATGTTTTTAAAATCATAGTTTTAAATGAAATAACTCTCCAATGGAGGAAACAAGTGTCATTATTTATTTTTGGATTCAAGAGTTAGTTTTTTACTTTCCAAACAGTCGCCGGGCAGACAAAGTTTGGGAATGACGAGTGTCTGCTGACTTCATCAGTACATGTATATACCACTGTCTGACTGCATCTGTATGCGCATTAGACACCTGTCACGCGTGTTGTATTAATGCTCTAAAATCATGTCATGTGTTCCTGTTTTTCGTGTTGCCTAATCCAACCTACACATGCGTGTCTGTCTCCTATTTGCAGAGGAGGGCATCAATCACGAATGCAAGCTGTGTAACCAGATGTTTGATTCACCTGCCAAGCTGCTTTGCCACCTGATAGAGCACAGCTTTGAAGGCATGGGAGGTACCTTCAAGTGTCCCGTCTGCTTCACAGGTGAGAGACAGACACACACACACACACACACACACACACACAAACACAAACACACGTTCACCTTGAAGGACAGCAGCACAGATAACTCCTGCTCACTTGTGTCCTGTTTGCTTTGCGATTTAAAAATGGACACGAACAGTACACAGAAGTACACAGCGGGGACATAACATTGGCCTGAATACTCACACACACCAGAAGAACTCATTAGCAATAAGGAAATAAGGAGTATGTGTCACATTTTAGCGATTTCTCACAGTCTCACGTGAATCCTAGATGAATATCGTGGAGCTGTTTTGTGTTTTAACAGCTCTGTAGTCTGATATCTCTTGTATCTCTTGGTGTTTTTACCATGCCAGCCAGGACTTTATGTCGCTTATTAAAGCTCCGGACTGAAACTAAATTATTATGTCTACCACACGCTCTCCAAGCGCCAAGCCTGGTCACATCATGTCACGTATTTTGGCTAAAATGCAATGCTGCACTTAAATCTCGGCCCGGCATCAGCGCCGGTACGCGCTGCACAGGCCTCAGGAATGACTCCCTCTGGGTTTACCTGCAGCATGATGCAGAGGGTGAATGTGCCGTAATGGCCGTGAAGGTTTTTTTTTTTTTTGGGTTTCTGGGAAAACCGTCAGATCACATTAGGAATATTCATTGTTTTAACTTTCCTAACTGTGGGAGTAATATTCCAGCAGGGGTGCTGCTGCCGAACAAAACACCGTGTGTGCAAAAGTTCATGTGATAAAACCTCCGGACACAACAAATAGGAAGCGCATTACATCTACTGGAATCCACTGGAGGACACAAACAAAATGCTGGATGACCAAATTAGACCTGCGGTGTGTTCAGAGTTTCGTCCAACACCTTTAGTGTGCTCCTTCCCTCTCCATATCCCCACACACTCCCTCTTTCTTTGTCACTTCATCTCTCTTTCCCTCCCTCAGTTGTTGAGTTTGTCTTCTGTTGTGCAAATCCCCCTACCCCCACCCCCAGGTACACAGCAATGCTTTAAACTTTAACTCTATTCCTTTGTGGCTTATGAATTAGTAAGATGGGCAACGCTCCTATGGGGGAGGGGGGGGGCTTAATAATTCAACACACACACACACTCGCAGCGGAAAAAAACAAAAGTTTACTGAAACAAAGGGGGAGCGAAGAAAGTGTGCGAGACGACGCTGGAGCGGAAGTTAAAAAAAGAAGAAGCGATAATTTATTGATAAATATCACAAGATCTGCTGAGGATAGCGCTTCCTGTTGTCTCCCAGTCTTTTCTTGCTGCGTTTGTGTGTTTGTAGTCTCGTACCCGCAAAAAAAAACCTTCAGTTATCTTCCACTGACCGAACATGGGATCAGATTTCTGGACACAAAGCTCGGACACTTTTCCAAAAAAAAAACGGCAGTGGCATTGCGAGTCATCTGGCAAACGCCACAATCCAGTTTGAAAGTGCTGAAAATGCTTTACCGCTGGCAACACACACAACAATTCAAGCTCGTCTGTTATTTCGCCCAATAGGCCAATCTCAACTGGAAAGCACCCTTGAGCTCGTTTTACTGGAGTTTCCAGTCCGTGGAATTATCTTAAATCTCCCTCGTCCGTCTGTGATTGACTTCCTCTGACAAACCCGTGCCGTGTTTCTTCTGTCTCTCAGTGTTCGTGCAGGCCAACAAGCTCCAGCAGCACATTTTCGCCGTCCACGGCCAGGAAGACAAGATCTACGACTGTTCCCAGTGTCCGCAGAAGTTCTTCTTTCAGACAGAACTACAGGTAGGTCACCTTAATTCTATCTCGGCGCTGACATTGACCCAACTTGCCTGTCTGTGTTCGGTCTTTCTCTGGCATAGATTAGCAGATGATTGTGTGCAGGCACTGACCCGCTACTCACTCTGTGGCTAAACCCACGTAGTGTCCTCACACCTCCTCGCTCTCTGAGTCATTACACCTCTCCAAACCTTCTCTCTCGGTTTCAATCCATCCCTCAATATACAGTAACCTTCTCCGGGCTACTGTACATCATTGTACAGGATTCCTCTGTCCCTCTCTCTCTTTCCATCTCACCTCATGAGGTCTGAGCAGGGTTCTGGCAAGCTTCATGTCATTAGGGTCCAGACACATTTGTGTGTTTGTGTGTGTGTGTACGAAAGAGAAGGGGGGTTATAAGTCACCCCAGAGTAGGTCGCAGGCCAGCTGTGGCCAGGTCTGCGGATGATGTAAACCTTCCTGTCCTCTTCCATTGCCTCTCCTCCTCGTCTCTTGTACCCGTTTGGCAGCAGACTAAGTGACCTGCAAACATCAGCCCTGTTAAAGGTGAAGTCTGTAACTTTCCTCATGCTGTTGCACATCAGAGGAGTGTGTGTGTTAAAGACGACATAGTTGTTGACTTGTGTAATGCAGCTTTTCTGTGATAATCTGTTGACACTGTGCAACCCGACGAGCCGCAGATAGATGGTCAACAGATCAGCCGAGTACTGAGAGGATTTCTCAGACCATGCTGCATTTTCTGGCTTGTGTGTTTTTATAATTCCACCACACAGATGAAAAACTGCTGACTGAGAAAAAAACAAAACGAGTCGATCTTTTATCATCGTCATTACGCTCCTAGAATATCGCGTGTTCACTGCTCTCACATTTCTTTCTACAGCCCGTGGACAGTTTTGTTGAGTTCCCAAATTATTCCAACAACGTCCGAACCCAAATCTGTCAGTTTATTAAATGTAATGGTGCGTTTTTTATTTGGTCGCTTGTCAATGGCGTCGTATCCACTTTACTCTTTGCACGCAAACGTCACAAGAGTGAAGAAGGAGGAGGACAGCGAATGTGACTAAACGCGTCCATTAACTTTCTGCATTGGTGGTTGTTTAACGATAAAGACTACAACTCCCATGATCCCACGCTGCTTCACAACATCAGCAAACTACGTCTTTTGTTGTTGATTTGCTGTAGAGTAGAAGTGGCGTTATTCATCTGGCAGCACATTTGGACTCGTGTGAACGTGCAGGAATACAAACATGTTGTTCTTTGTTAACTTACAGAGATCTGGACAAATAAAAGTGGAAAAACAAAGATTATTAGGTTATTCAAATTTACAAAGGCTTGCACCAGCCGCCACCACACACACACACACACACACACACACACACACAAAGTGGCAGTGATGTAGGGCCGGATGTGGTGGGCATATGGCTGGCCAGTCCATTTAACAGCAGGGTGGCTACTGGACCCTGTCGGTTAATGTCCACACACACACACACACACACACACACACCGCTCACACCCTCACAACACACTCCCACTCACCTCCATGCAACTCTACGTACACACACACACACACACACACACATGAAAACAACCCCCACTCTGCTTCTTCTACATGCTACTCCATCCCAGATGACACCTCTGCTGCTGTCCGAGCGGGTCACATGACTGATGATCAAAGTATCCGTTAAGTTTGGATTCAGACAAACTTCCTAAATAGCCGTAACCATGACAACAACTGATTCTGTAATGCCGTTGTCAAAAAAAAAAAAAGTAATAATCTTAATTTAATCAAAGTTTTTCTTTAAATTAAAAAATTCTTCTGGCGTCGATACAAATCAGTTTTCTTCTCTTAATGCGATTGGCTTCGTCTCTGTTGGTTCTGAAGGATTTCTGCGAGGTGGAGGTTTATCTGTGTGGACTGAGCGCTGTTCTTCTTATACACGCACTGCAGCCGAGTTTAAGTCTGTTGTTTTCATTCCAGCTAAGTTGAGCTCAGTTCAACTTTTTTTTTTCCCCTCCCTGAGCTCCTTGTACTTCTTCCCTCTTTGGCTGCTGCACTGTGGCTATATCCATCTTGTTACTCTTTGGTCCGGGCCCAAGTGTGTGCATGTGTGCGTGTGCTTGTGTGTGTGTGTGTGTGTGTGTGCGAGTGCGTGTCTGTGTGAAAACTTGCAGCCCGAGCCCGACCTGCCACAGCTCCATCGCCCCATGGGAGGGCTCTCTAAGTGGGCTAGACAGAAAGGCTGACTGGGGGAGATGGAGAGCTACAACCATGGAGGTTAATGCCACTGCTAGCTGTTATCGCATGTGTGCGTGTGTGTGTGTGTGTGTGTGTGTGTGTGCGTGCATCTGCCAGAGAACGTGGAATGGGGTAATTTGTGTGTGTTTTAATGAGGTGCGGATGGATGAAGAAGGCTGGCTGGCCAGCTAGAAAAGGCTTTGGCCTCTTTCAACCTCTCAGAGGGGCCATATGATGTCCAGCTCACACACACACACACACACACACACACACACACACACACACACCCATGGGTCACTGCTGCATGGACACGTCGCTGCATCATCCTCTCTCCCTCCTGAGTGCACTCTTTCACTCCCTCTTTTCTATCTCCATGTCTGCATACAGAGACCTCCCCTTCCTCTCTCCATCACTCGCTTTCACCTCTCTGTTTATCTCTTCAACATACACAATTTTCACTCTCCCTCTCTCTCTTCCCGTCCCTCTCCCTCCTCGCGTCTTCCTCCTTCCTTCCCTGCCTCCCTCCCTCTCGCCGACTCCCCCGTCTGTCCCAGAAGAACCAGCCCCTATGCATATTTTAGCCCCTCTCCTCTCTTCCTCTCTTCTGTGCCTCTCCCCAGTGCCCCATAAATAGTGCAGACGTAAGCTGGTAAATAAGAGATGTTTTGGTGTGTGTGTGTGTGTGTGTGTGTGTGTGTAAATAAGAAATGCTGTGGCCCTGATCAGTTAGGTCCTTCTGGATCTTTCTCTGCCTTTTACACTCCCAGACTTCGCGTACGACTCTTCTCGTCCTCTCTGTTTCAGTTCTGTTCTTTATTTTGCAATTAGCTCGACGGCTTTTGTAGTAATTTTTATGAGATTGTTGTTTTATTGTCTTTGGAGACGATGTTTTCCGGCCGTGGCTCGAGCGGCTCCCCCGGTCTAGTCGAGGTGTCCTTGGGCAGGATAGTGAACTTGGATGGCTTTGTGTGAGTGTATAGGAAGTTTGTGTGTGTGTGAGCGGCTGTCGGACCTGAAAAACGCCAAATTAAACCCAGTTAGTTTTAGTCATCCAGCTCTGTACCCGCCCTGACTCTCCCATGTCACATTCCCTGACAGCCTTCTTGATTTTGACTTTCTCTTCAAGCCTCCAGGGGGAGCTACACCGCATCTTCTGCCCTCCATGCTTCCTTCAATCCCATGCTGCATCCATCACTCATTCACTCCTCCCCAATCTCTCTCTCTCTCTTTTTCTGCTACACAGTTTCCTTTAGCGCTTGTAAATATTTAAACACCGTTAGATGGGTGGATTGTTGGTCAGATGAATAAATGGATCCATGTGTGGATGGATGTGTGTTGGGTGGGGGTGCGTTCCTTTTTGTTTGTTTACGTGTTGATTCTCTCTGCAGAATCCGCCTCCTTTCCTTTCCTTTCCTTTCCTTTCCTTTCCTTTCCTTTCCTTTCCTTTCCTCTCCTCCTCGCGTCCCGGCGGTGTTGAATATTTGAGAGTTGCGCGCGATCACAAAGATGAGATGCGTTCCCCTCGTAGACTTAAAAGAACATGTAGTGTACATATACTACGGATGGATGAAGGCGCAGATTGAGAGATGGGGAAACTGGGAAATGAAGAGAGTGATGGAGGAAACATCCAGTTTGGACCACCTCCATCAGCAACATGTTTTTAGTGCGTATGCTCATCAGCAGGTGCTGTACGTCGTCGTCCACACCTGAAACTAAAAGAAACATTTATAGAGTTTCCCCCAGAGCTGAAGTAATGAATAAAGTATTTATTTTAAAGTATTTATTTTGGTTTGTTAACGCAGAGCAGAGAATAGCTTGGCAGGCTGTTCAATGCCTGCGGTTGGGATCAGGGCAGAGTGTGTGTGTGTGTGTGTGTGTGTGTGTGTGTGTGTGTGAGAAACAAGCTGTGTTTAGTAGTCTGTCTGTGAATAATGTTGTCTTTGTCTTTGTCTGAATCTAAGAGCCTCTAACTGAATTATGGAAAGGTGTGGATGTGGCTGAACTGGCAATAGGATTTATATCTGTGTGTGTGTGTGTGTGTGTGTTCACCATTGTCTGGGTTGTTGTGAGTGTTGAGTCAAGTCATAGTGTGTACTCTCTGATCCGTGTATCCCATGGCTGTGTGTGTGTGTGTGTGTGTGTGTGGATATGAATTTGATCCGTAGATCCCCGTGGCGTTCCAGGGGAGCACACTCAGCTGCCCCACCACTCACTGGGAGACTCTCTGTTATTAGAATGGGGACCTGGGACACACACACACATGCATGCACACACACACACACACACACACACACACACACACACACACACACACGCACTCTTGCCTTCCCGAATCCCTGGACTTGAAGGTATTTGCAGCAGGGGAGAGAGAGAAACAAAAAGAGATTCAAAACAAAAGAGAGAGGCCGACCTGATCTGAAACAAACACACACACTATCACAGCAGCACGGACCGGAAGAGTTTTTACTTTTACTAGACAGCTGCTAATTTACAAAGAATTCCATATTATGTAAAACCAAACAAACAGCCGCAGGGCGGTCGCTATGACGTGGAAGAAAATCACTCAGACCAGGAGTGAGGATCTGTGTGTTTCCCCTGCACAAAGAAAATAACCTCATTCAACATTTTAACACTGTAACACACAAATGAAGCAGCGAGGGACACAGTAAACACACACACAAATGCTGATTAATGCCGATGCTGGGAAATGAAGCCACTGTGGAAGAACTGTAATTCCTCGAGCGGCCACTCGACACAGGCTGCAGAAGCCCCCCATGTTCAAATGTCCAGCTTCACAGCAGAAATAAACGTGTTTCCGGCTCGGTTCAGACACG
Source organism: Larimichthys crocea (assembly GCF_000972845.2). Classification (NCBI taxonomy): domain Eukaryota; kingdom Metazoa; phylum Chordata; class Actinopteri; family Sciaenidae; genus Larimichthys; species Larimichthys crocea. The sequence goes on from NC_040031.1 coordinate 9,126,322, forward strand.
TGTCTGTCGATATTTAGATTAGCCGGGCGGCAGCATGCTGTCATTGGTCAGGAAATATGCAAATAAGGCCCAAATCTGTCGGATTTAACAGATAAAAACAGCTGTTTTTTGTTTTGTTTTTGCAGTCTGAAACAAATGTATGCATTAAAAATGATCTGATGCTACATTTCCATTAAATATATGACAGACTAAACCTGCTGTCCTAACCAAGAGATGGACAAACGCCTCCCAGGAAGGTGTGTCCCCTCTGCTATAGACGCTGTCACGCAGGTTTTGAATGTTCACCATGAAATAAACACAATGACAGAAGTGATGGTACAGAAATAAAGGCCGAGCAGTACAAACGAATCAACAAGCGTTAGTTTAAAAAAGATGCATAACTGTGTCGGCGCGTGTTTTTCCCGCTCTGACCACCCGACGACAGACTGCATACAAATCATGTCCGCGCCTCTTAACACTGCTGGGATTTTCATGCATTGCTCATTGTTGCACACTGCGAATGCAAAGCACATCCTGTCCATGCTGGATCTTTGGATAGAAGGAGGAAGAAAATCTCAATGTGGGCGCAGTTAATCATCTGGAAATATTATATTTATATGCGCGTGTAACACCTGTGTGTGTGTGTGTGCGTGTGTTTGCATTTATGCTTTGAGACGGACTCAGCGAGGGAGGAGACGCAGGAAAAGAAGTTACTTGTTGCTTTGATGTAAAGCGCAGGAACAAACAGGCGGATGCAGAGAGACAGAGACGGACAGAGTGAGATAAACAGAATTAGGGACAGATACAAAGGAATTACACTGTGAGCCAGCACCTGGAGGGCTCCTAACAGCTTGGACCATGTTCCTGTCATTTGGTGTGTGTGTGTGTGTGTGTGTGTGTGTGTGTGTGTGTTTGTGTTTGTGCATGTATGACAGGTGAACAGAGGCAATGTGTCACCGAGCAGGACAGACTCTGCGTGGCGTAGCGTTCTATCAGCCCTGCCAAAATACACTCGTATGGATACGGAGATGACACACACACACACACACACACACACACACGCAAACACACACACACACACACAAACACGCTACATCTCGTCACAGCTGAGGAAACCTGAGTCATTCATCTGTTTGGACTCCGTGTAATCATTCTCAAACAAGACGATCTGTCGGCCTCCGTGTGTCAGCTCCTCCTCACTGTTTCATTTTAATCACATCTGTCGCTCTTTCTTTCTTTCATTCATTCATTCTCTCTCTCTCATTAATATCGTCCTGCTTTGCGGCTATAAACCTGCATATTCCAACCTTAAACTGTCTTTAAAGATGAATTAGCTGTCAGAAAATAAATCAGTTATTCCGATTATTGAGTAATTGTTTGGTCCTCTGTTGCGTGGTTTTCTCATGTGGCCACAGTTACTTTATTATCTCAGTTTTATTAAAAGGCAGTACTGATACTGAATCCATGTTTCACTGTTCAGTCGTGAATAGAATAAATACACATCACATCACGTGACCAGAGAATCCTTTTTTTACTAAGTGACACTGAAAACGTTTAAAACACTAATCGATCCGTAATGAGGAAAAATTCTTTTAAATACTATCTGGGGTAAATGAACTTGATTACTAACTTTGAGGCTTTTAAATCAAAGATCAGAGGAACATCTAGGAAAACGAGTCTAGTTTTGTGTAGCAAATTTCATCGATCTCCCAATTAATAAAAATTGTGATGATGTCAAAGGTGCGTAAACATACGCATGCTCTTGTGTGCGCACTCTCCTTTCTCTCTCCTTTCCTCCTTCACTTGATTGCATCTCTCCTCTCTTCCTTCACTCATCCATCTTCATGCTTGTGCTCTCTCTGATTTTCTATCTGCCTTTCTGCCACTTTAGGGTGCATGATAATAAAAAAAACACACACACACACACACACACACACACACACACACACACCCCAGGGACTCATGGGGATTGGGCGTGTGCAGTAATATGACAGTGACACGGAAAGCCAGCACGCTCTGCTGAATCGTGAGCTCGAGTGTGTGTGTGTGTGTGTGTGTGTGTGTGTGTGTGTGTGTGTGTGTGTGTGTGTGTGTTTGCTCGGATCATGTCTGTGCATTTATTTGTACATGTGTAACCTTTAAACACATTTTTCATTTATGTTTGCCATTTTGTAGCACACTGTGTGTGTGTGTGTGTGTGTGTGTGTGTGTGTTCCTGCTTCCTTACACTTGTGTATATGTTTGTCTGTGTTGTCACCCATGGCTGCAGGCTTCAGTCCTCATCTGATACTCACAGTTTACAACTTGTGTGTGTGTGTGTGAGACATCATTCATTTCTTTTTCGAACACACACACACACACATTTTTCTGTGTGATGCCGTGACTCAAATGTGTCCTGCGGTGCTCAGGAGTGATCGGTTATTTGTGCGGGAGGTGAGGTCACTTCCTATTTTGTGTAACAGCTTCCAGCAGGGAGCACTCACCTTTGTGCTGTGAATCTGGTGGAGATCCATGCGTGTTTGCCTTTGCTGTGTGTGTGTGTGTGTGTGTGTGTGCCCTTCATGCTGCGAGTGTATTCTGGGTTGTGTTTACTCGTTCAAACCTGGCTGTTTTGGGCCAGTAGCAACAGGCGAGGGGAAGTCCCCAGGGAGAAAGAAAGGGAGGGAGCACTCCAAACAGGACGTGGTCAGAGAGGTCACCCTGGGCGGGGGTGGTGGTGGCGGTGGCGAGGAGGAGGAGGAGGGTAAAAAAAAGTGGGGGTCAATCGTGACTTGGCTGGAAAGAGAAGGGGGGCGAAAGGAAGTTTCTGGATAGATAATGTGAACGTAATGTGTTTTACGGAAGAGAGACAAGAGGGATGATGGGAGAGACGGGGACAAAGACAGACAGAGAGACAGAGAGAGAGAGATGGAGGAGCGGGAGGGGAGCAGGGAATACGTGTCGGCGGGATGTTAAGGGCAGGGGGTGCGTTTATTTTCGATCTGCTCCTGAGGCAGCATCCTGTCCTGGACGGGTGGGGCTAAAGACAAGCCAGGGAGCAGAGGAAGAGGGCTAAGACAGCCCATCTGCTAGTCCCAGACACACACACACACACACACACACACACACACACACACAGACACACAGACATAGACACAGACACGCTCACTCTGTTGGAAGAGTGTCAACTCTGAGCTATAAATACACTGAACCCAAAGAAGACCACAAGGCGACTAAGGTGATTTTTCATTTGGTGTTAAAAACAGCAGTGGAGATGGAGCACATGTACACTCACACACACGCACACACACACACACACACACACACACACACACACACACACACACACACACACAAAGACACACATGAAGACACACACAGCATTTGGACTGCCTCCAATTACCCCCACATACACACACATTTGACACGAATTCACGTACTGACAGACGCTCGTTGATACATGTAGGTAGCGCGCGCGCACACACACACACACACACACACACACACACACACAGCATTGTTCCAACAGCAGTGCTTCCTCTTCCTGTGTCTATTAGACACTTGGCACCTACTTTTCAAGGTGTAGTCGTTATCGTTACACATCTCTGCCCAATTTGTGTGTTTGTGTGTGTGTGTGTGCGTGTGCGTGTGCGTGTGTGTGTGTCCAAGTAACTGAGAGAAAGTTATTTTGCCATCCTACCGACTTGGCCCACAAACAAGGTCATCGCCATGTGTGTCAGTGGCAGCGTCTGACTCTCGTCTTTCTTCGTTTGCTCTAATCTGACGTTTTCGCCGCTTCGGTTTAGGCCAGATGGCGTGATCGCACACACACACACACACACACACACACACACACACACACACGAGTGTTAAAGGTAACAGTTGACGACACTAAAACACAAACATCAGCCTCTCACACACACACACACACAGTGTGTAATGCAGTAGATAGCAGATTATCTCTTATCTCCATCTCTTGGTCGAACCTTTCTCCCTTTGCCCATGAGACCGTGTGTGTGTGTGTGTGTGTGTGTGTGTGTGTGTGTGTGTGTGTGAACTATTGTGTATCACAGTCTTTGCATGTTTTTTTTTCTTGGCATCGATGTGCTCTTAGCTGTGAGTGCATTCCTCTCCTTGTGTGTGTGTGTGTGTGTGTGTGTCTGGCAGTGTTGTGCGTGGGTAATGCGACAGGGCCATATTTCCCCTGGGCTCAGGGCTCTGCAGGCTTTAGCCTCGCTCCTCTCTAAGCAGTTTAGGAAAAACAATGACAGGCCCCTCTCTGTATCGACTGGTCTGGTCTGAAGACGAGCTGTTCTCATGTCAGCTCCCTCCCCCCCCTCCTCTGCTATGAAATGTGGTGAAATAAAAGGTTCGTGTTCATATTTATTAAAGTAATTCAATAAACAGAGAGCCTTTGCCTTTATTTCCTCTTTCCTCTATTTGACACATTCATAGCTTCACGCTTCCTTCGTCTGTTTCACATTAAAACACTTCCACTTCGCCGGAAGGCTTTTATTGTGAAACATCTGCAGCTTTTTCTTAAAGACACCTTGTTTGAGGAACCGGGACCTCGGACCTCCTCCTCCTCCTCCTCCTCCTCCTTCTGTCATCATCATTTTTTTTCTCCTGCAGAATATATCAATTACTCTGCTGTAGAGCAGATGTCACACTGTGACACACACACACACACACACACACTCGCACACACACTCCTGATCGATCGCACTGCTGCATAATCAATACCCGGCTCCCAACAACAACGTAAATGAAGAGAAGTACCCGGGCGGTGTCAGGTGTCTGCGGATCTGTGTGTGTCGTATGAATGTTCGTGGCGTGCTGTCATCTATCTGTCCATTACATCCCCCCCCTCTCTCCCCCCCTCCCCCCCTCTCCTCCTCTGGGTATTTCCAGCAGTCCACTGCAGCTCTGCGAGCTCCTCCAGGGATGTGACCGCAGCCTCTCCTCCTTCCATCCCTCCCTCCTCTTCCTCCGTCCTTCCTTTCCATCCCTCGCTCCGTCTACAAATCAATACGGCAGCAGCAGGACCCAAAGAACCTGAGGGAAAACACACACACACACACACACACACACACTCTCCCTTTTCCTTCCTTCCTTCCTGCCTACTTCCCTTTTTCCTTCTTTCAATCCTTTTTCTACTACTGGGTCATTTTTTCCTTTTATTTCCATTCATACTTCGAAAGTCTCACGTGTAGTTTGACCTCATTGTTAGAGGTCATAGATTAGGCAATGACCAAAGCTACACACTCCCAATATGAAACCTCCTCTCCTCTCCCTCCCTCTCCTCTCCTCCTCCTCTCCTCTCCTCCTCCTCTCCTCTCCTCTCCTCTCCCTCTCCTCACATAGAGAGGAATGAGCCTGACCTCTTCTGGCAGCGAGAGGAAATGCAGTTAGCTGGAGGAGAGAAGGAGAGAGAAGGAGTGAGAGGCAGCAGACAGAAAGAGAGAGGAGGAGAGAAGAGAAGGAGGAGGTTTTTCTATCATAATGGGGTCAGCGGCTCCCAATGAGATCTGCCTCCTCACTGGAGAGGCCTCCACACACACACACCCCACACACACACACACACACCACACACTCATACACAGAAACACACTTATTTTTCACTGTCCCGTTCGTTATTTTTGCTCATTTGTCACCCATTTCTGTGAAACCGTCCGCTCGGTGTGAGCGGCGTGAGTGTGTGTGTGTGTGTGTGTGTCGAGGCCTCTCCGGTGTGTGTAGGGACATTGATACCCTTTGCTTTCCAATGGACACACTAGTTTGGCCTCTAAAGTCAAGTGAGAGACACACACACACACACACACACACAACACACACACACACACCACAAAGGGCTCAACAAAACATGCGCAGCAAGATAAGGGCCATGGAATGACAAATGTATTTATCAAGCCCAAACCATGTATAATCCTTCACATTCTGTCCCCACCCACCACCACCACCCACCGCCTCTGTTCTGCTCATCCCCCATCCCTTGTTTTTTTTTTTTTTTTTCATTCTCCCATCCGCTGTTTCTTTTTTGTCCCTTTCTTTCCGTAGCGGGGCCTATCTGTGAGAGAGTGCGATTAATCTGAGAAAGCTGCTTTTAGTGGTGGTGAAGGGTGGAGCGAAGAGGAGGAGGATGAGGAGGAGGAGGAGGAGGAGGGGGAGGGGGAGGGCGTTGATTGGGAAGATCTCACTGGGAATTGTGTGTGTGTGTGTGTGTGTGTGTGTCTGTAAGTGTAAGAGTGTGTATGTGTGAAGAAGCGGGGATGATAGGGGAAGATTTCAGAGGGAATTTGTGTGTGTGTGTGTGTGTGTGTGTGTGTGAGACGTTTCACAGGGAGTAAGCAGAAAGAAGAGGAGGAAAACATCCTAGTGGAAATGTCTCTGCACACACACACACACACACACACACAAAATCCCAAAGAAATCTTTCCAATCATCTCCCCATCTTCCACACACACACACACACACACACACACACACACACACACACACACACACACACACACACACACACACAGTATCCCCCCCGGGCTTTAGATGTGATGCTCGCTAAGTTCCAAACCAGCAAATCCAGATTATCATGAGTTCAGTTCCCCGTTGCATCTGATATGGAACAACCACAGAGAAGTGATTGTGGAGGTGTGTGTGTGTGTTTGTGTACAAGACGAAGCCTGCACAGGCCTCGTAACTTGTGTGTATTACTTCCAGTAAAGTTGCGTGTGTGTGTCCGTTTTCTGCCTGTACTGCTTGCGCATACAAATCCGTCTCTGAATCTCGGCTCCTTTTTTTAAATTTTTACCTAGAGATTTCTGCATCGTCTCCCTTTGTGCTCTCACTGCTGCTGAGAATTTTAATTTATTAAAATAAAAAATAAAAAAGGGTGTTTTCTTTTTTTTTTTGCATTGTGATTATGTATTGATGTGTGTAGTGCGCTGACGCCTTCAGAGAGATGCGAGTGTAGGCGTCTCCGAGGTATGGAGAAAGACGGTCTGTGTAAAATATTAATCACGGTATCAAAAGACACGAGGGTTTCACAGATCTGAATAAACAAATCGAGGCGCCGCTTTCCCAGCAGATGAGAAATAAAACAAAACAAATACTATATGATGTGAGTCATTGTTTGGTTCGGAACCAAAACCAGGGTCCTGACAAAATCTAGATCCATGTGTCTCACATGTGTGTGTGTGTGTTCCAGCAGATTTTCAATGTGTGTGTGTGCCAGAGCACATTACTGCACGGGTTTGTGTTGTCGAGTCGTCTTATTGTGTCTCTTCTCCTCTCTCCTTTCATCAGACTATGTATAAAGCGAGGAGGCCTTGCTGTCTGTGCTGTGGGAGGCATTCGTGTTTCTGTTCTCTTCTGTTCTTTTATTGGGTGGGGGTGCAAGTGGAAAGCACTATGCACACGTAGCCCATTATTTCTCCCATCATGTGTTCTCACTTTCTCCCTCTATCTCTCCCCTCTCCCTCTCTCTCCCTCCAGAACCACACACTGAGTCAGCACGCGCAGTGAGACCGAGGCCCGGCAGGATCTCTCGGCTCAGCCGGGGCCCCCGACCCGGAGCTGGCGGGGGACTCCCATCTCCACATCACAGCCAATCAAAGTGTCATTTGCTACTCACATGTAAAACTCTAACGATCGCGCCACTGGGCGCGGCTATTAGGAGCAGCGGGGGAAAGGAATATTAATGGGATATGCTATTAAATAAAGAAAGGAAAAAGTGGGTGAGAGAAACGGTAAGAGCTAGATAAAGGAAAAGAGAGGAGTGAAAAAAGGTATTGTACGTGCAGTATTTTTTATTGTCCCTGCCAAACCCTCCATACCAGCTTCTTCCCCTTCCCCTTCTCCTTCCCTCTCCTTCCACCCACCGCTCCCCAGGTCAGGCGTTTTATTTTTTTTAACAAATAGAAAAGAGAAAAAAGCAAGAAAACACCCTTTTGTTTTTGGGATTTTTTTTTTTAATAGACCGTAGGAAAAAGCTTCACTTTCTCGTCCCCTTCAGTTGCTTATTGTATTTAACTTCATAGGTGCCAATTTCTTTGATTTTTTCTTTCTGCCATATGCGCTTATTTTTCTTTTTGTTTTCATTTTTGTACCTTTTCATTTCTCGCCGTAAGTAGGTACTTGTGCTGTGTTGTGATTGTTTGCCAGTCGTAATATTCCTGAGTTTTTTTTTTCTCTCTCTCTCTCTCCCCTTCCCCAACTCTCCTTTTTATGATTATTGTTATATATTTTTTTTTCCTTTTTGTAATTACTATGAAAAAAAAAAAAGACATCAAACAAAATAAAGTGCAGAAAACCGTTTCTTTTTTTGGATTGAGTTTTCCAGTCTCTATGGGGCCTATAATGGTTATTGTAAAAATGAATATCATCGATTTCAGTGCGTCTGGTCAATGACTGCTTTTTAAATGTGAATTAACCAGATTGCAATAATCTAGTACAGACAAAAAAAGATAAAACAAATAAATAAATGACAAATAAAGAACTTCTGTGTGACGTGCGTTTGTTCAAAGGAAAAGTGAATCTGTGAGCGTGTCATCAATCACTAATATTTGCAATATTCAGCTGCAGGGATGCGTGGGAATTCTCACGAGGATGGTTCGGAGCTACACGTGAAGGTTCAACAGTTCAGTTCAGCAGCATATTTCAGAGTATTTAACGTAATGCCATAAAACATTAAAAGATATTCTATATGTGTGGTTCCCAACACAGGTGTTAAGACTGTTCTGTTCGTCCTCGGGTCTGAATCCGAGTCACGCTGCACGTTCCAGCACAGTGAAAGTCCCCGTATTCACTCTGCTCGGTGTTGGTGTCGCCGCTGTGTAAAGCCTTCTGTACATCTACAGTATTAAATAGCTACAAGCAACGCTACACCCGCAGCTCCATCGTGTAACATGAGGTAACTCACCTCAGACTGCACCGACATTAACGAGTCGGTTTCAGATTTCCTTTGAGGTAACACCGTGCGACTGTAATCTTTGAGACGCAATTACCGTAGAAACATCACCCGCGGTTTTAAAAAACCGAGGGATTTAGCAACGGGGACAAAGTTAATGTTGACCAATTCACACACCGATGCATGGAGAATACTGATAATGTTACACAGAGTGGAACAATTCAACATTCCTCCAGGACGCAGGCTGTCATTTTACCCAGAGATCCATCACACTTTGCTGTATCCACTGATGGAAAAAGACACATGCTGCCTGGTTTTAGTTCATTGTGTGTGTATGTCGGTGAACAGCTGTCAACCAGTGCTGCAAATAATCTTAGTAGAGTCAGGTTGAACCGAGTGCTTCGCCTGTTCTGGCTTAGATAGCAGGAGCACACGGATATTAGAAGTTACAGAACGTATCAGACTTGAAATATGAATGAATCAAGGATCAAGAGTATAGGTGGAGTTCAAATTGACCAGTAACAGCAGTTATTGAGCATTAGCAAATTATTATATCTTAGTTTGGTGTGGAACACACTGCAAAATATGAGTTTAATGAGTGTAATAGGTTTAGCAAATTGTTACATGTCATTGGACAACTGCCTACTTCCATATCCAGCAGACACAGAGCATCAAGATTTATCTTCAGGCAATTTGATGATTTGATGAAATAAGGTTTAGTGGATCAAACAAATACTTAGACCTGGTGTGAATGAGCAATGAGACACAGTAAAATGATCAGCTACAGGTCTTTAAATCCAAATAATGAGATACTGAAAGCAAACGCTGCACAGACATGGTTACCTCTCAGGATCAGAATCTGGAATCATGGATTTTTCTTGGTGTATTGGTGCTTGAATATAAACTGTAGCTGTTTTTAATGATGAAATAAAAGTGATGTACAGCCGTGGGCAGCTCCAGTTGGGAAGAAACATTTCTTATGGCATGAATTTTCCAGGTCCAGGTGGATCGTAGCCTCTAGTTTGCGAACATGCTTCAGGGTCTTGGAGGTGTGCAGGTCCTGGAGTTGTCACCATCTCAGCAGATCAAATGATACACTGCTCTTGTCCTTGGCGGTAGCAGCTGCACATTTGATGGTGATGGCAGAGGAGAGGATGGACTCAGCTGATACAGGGAGTACATCCTCTGCTGAGCTTTCCTGACGAGGGAGCTGATGTTCTGTGTCCGCTGAGAGTCCTACAGGCTGATGGAGGCAGGTGACACTCCGCTGTCTTCAGAGTCTTGAGCTCTAAGTTGTTCTTCCTTCACAAGGTCACCAGATGGTCAATCTCCCACCCCCCCAAATGAGAGTGGTGTGGTTCCCAAACTACAGGAGTTTGACAGATTAATGACCGGAGGTGCAGCTGTTGTACAGAGAGAAGAACTCAGCCTTGAGGGGAAGAACCGGTGCTGATGGTCCGTGAGTCAGAGAGCTTCACATGCTGCCTCCTGTCAGACAGACAGGAAGTGATGTGGTGGTAAATAAGATGTTAGGGAAACCACAGAATTCATCCTGATGGGGTCATGAATGTGTGAACCAAAATCAGTTCAATCCATCCAGTAGTCCTTGAGACATTTCCCACAAAACCACAAATGTCATTCTCACGGTGACAGTGGAGGAGACGTCAGAGCATCATTAAAGTCAGCAGAGGCATCTTCTGGGGACCATGAACTTTTGTTCAGCATGAATCAAAGCCTGGCTCGTGCTGTTCAAAATGTTCTAACATCTAAAAGATGTTTCACTGGACATGTGAAAAGGGTTCGAGCAGCTGGGTATGTTGTCATCTGCACGGCTAAAAGTTGAGTCTTTCTACAGTACATTCCTTAAATATTGTTATAATTATTATCTGTGTAACATTCAGAAAACCTTTGTTAATAATAATAATAATGACACGTTTGGGCGCTAAGTGACCTGCAGTCAACATCATTCCTGGACATGGGTAAGAAATGACTGAACTCTGAAATGAACACTGCACTGGATGCTGATTAATAAATGACACACGTCAGATTTCATGTTTCATATTCATCATGTTTCCATATTTTATTTGGATCAGTCTGACACAGACTGTCGTTTACAGTGTTGCCAACTTTCTCAAGACGACATAACAAAGGCGGGTAATATTATTCAAATATTACATTATAATAATTCATTGTCGCACGTGCTGCACAGGTAGGAGCGGGTCCTCTTTCATGTGGATCCATTTTTCTGCACGTGCATCATCATCAGGCACTTAAAGCTCACGTGTCCAGGGATGAAATCATTTTGTCTTTTTATTAATAAATGTTTGACTAATATATGATTTGATTCCCCACACACACACATCCTTTCCACTTTTTATCAGAACTGCAAAATGCAGACGGTCCCTGCAGCCGACATGACAGTTGAGCTGGATGCATTAATAAAGTTTATTGTAATAAAGGCTCGTGCAGCTGTGTTATTAAACTGTGTGAAATATGATGCACGCGGTCTCTCTCCGTGTCAAACAAACAGCGGCTCGTGAGAGAAGCTGCAGCCGATCAGAGCGCGTCAAAGCCGGGATGCGTGTCAGCGCAGCTCCGTGTGTTTCCGGGTGGTGCGCGGCTGCTCCGGTCCAACATCACCTGGTCCAGCCTCCCTCCTGCATCCATCCGTGCGTCCGTCCATCCATCCACAAACAACCCAACAACCAGTCTGATCTATAATTGATGTCTTATCGCTGAGAGTCAAAGCGCGGAGAGGCAGCGAGCAGCGGAGTCATGGCGGCGTCGCTTCTCTCCGAGACCGACATCAGGCACCGGTCCATGGCGGAGGAGGATCCGAACGGGAACGAGCACGGGTCGGCTGCACGCAGCGCTGCGCCTCGCTGGGGTCCGCAGCACGCCGGGGCCCGGCAGCTGGCGAGGCTGTACTCTCCCGGTGAGGACCCGGTTATTGTGGCTGTGTGTGTTGCTGTCGGTGTGTTTGTCGGTAACGGGGTTAGGAATGAGACGTGGTGACAGGAAGAGGCCTGGAACTGCACAGTGCGACATTAGGGTGATGGTGATGATGATGATGATGATGATGATGAAGCTGCTGGCTCCACACTCACATGTGATTTCTGAATGATCACTGAGATGCATGTGTGGTTCTTATTGTGCATGCAGCAGGACACAGTGTGAAGGCCTGCACCATCATCCAGCAGCATCACTACTTATTTAACTTGTACTCAAGGCTCCTGGAAAGTTTGACTTCATCCTGCCTGGAAACTCCACTGTGCAGTGCATTCATGTAACTCAATGATCAGGATCTGAAAATCTGTATCTACTGACCCTCTGTCACCAACTGCTGGTGACTCGTCCAGGGCGTACCCGCCTGATAGGGGAAAGCGGTTCTGGAATATGGACCGATTGATGGATTTACTGACCCCCTCATGAACTATAGAGGTTAGGGCACTCGCTGGCTGTTGTGTGTCATTCACATGGATGGAATATAGAACTGGATGGATGGATGGATGGATGGATGATGGTTGTGGCCCACTAAATAAATGTTCTCAGTTTAAGGGAAGTTTTCCAAATGTGAAACTTTCCTGGATTAAACATTGTAATCGAGGTGTCCTGTACTCGGCAAATCTGGAAGCAAAGCCGAGAGTCGGTTCCAGTTCTTATGATACATTCACGGTCTCGCACTTTATTTCCTGTCATCATCACGGTACTGTTGGCTATTAAAGGCGTAATATACCCAAAACATCTTGAACACGTTCACTGAACCTGGTACAAGTCTGTCCATCAACCACGTTTTTGGTTTTATAGAGATTTCTTCAATCAGCTTTGCTCTGTTGGCCTGTTAAACATTTTGTTGATGTAAAATCAGTTTGTAATGTTGCTGTGCCAGGGTGATCCTTTTTGTTAAAGGGGCATTCAACAGATTCTAACACATCAGGATCAGTTTATTCATCACAGAGTGCGTCTCGGCCTGTAAAAGCTCTTGTATGGCTCTGCAGGGAGCTCTCTGAAGCTTTAATTGGAAGCTTGTCTTCAAATCGGGGCTGTGGAGTTTGAAGACATGGACATTTTCTAGGGATGAACATTTTAACATAAGTTGCTATGGAGTTGCATCATGGGAAATGTAGGCTATAAGGTTTCAGGATATCTCTCCACATGTTTTATATCTGCAGTCAGGTAAACGCCTTCAGTCCCGCAGTATTAATGGGTAGATTTAAACGCCAGTGAAGTTGTTGCCTTTAGGAGCGGCGTTTAGTCCCAGAATAAAATCAATGTCTGTGACACACTCTACAGCGGTAATGCTCAAATCCGGTCCTCGGGGTCCAAAGTGTTGCTGCTTTCCTTTTTCCCCCCTCATAGTTTAAAATTCACCTGGCGTCCCAGTCCAAATAAGTCTCTGATTAGGCGTCGAGAATGAAAACTGGCTGGTAGAATACAGCTAAGCAGCAGTCTGGACCCCGGAGGCTGAATTTCAGGACCACTGGTGCACAGGCTACAAATACTTTAATGAAATGACAGCAGTTGTTGTTGTCGTTGGCAGAAGTGCCTGCCTCCGTCACCACAAAGTGTTGCCTTTGCGTCGTGACCCCGAGGCCTCGGGTAATCGTGTACATTGTGGTCTTGGGAAAATATTCTCTGGAAGCTACATTTGTTTAACGTCAGCCACGCCCTGCTCTCCTTTGTGTTTGTTATCTTTTTGTTCCAATCATATCGGAATCTGACTCCTTCACCTGCTCCATAGACAAAAGCAGGAAAAGCCTGATATGGTTCTTAACCTGCAAGTTTAAGTTCAAGTCAGCTTTATTATCAATGCTCCTGCCATATTACAGGACATACAGAGAACTGAAATTGTGTTTCCCTCTTATCCCCGGTGCAAACAGCAATAAACATGAAATGTAAAAGATATAAAAAGTATAAAATAAAAATATATACATCCAAGAAAAGACAGTGGTAAATCTGGAAGATATAAATATGGCAAATATGGCAGTATGAACAGAAACAACAGTCCAACAGTATCATTGTGGCAATATGACAGTATAAACAGTGAGGTCTATCAAAAATTAAAGATGTATACAGAGTGCAATTCGGTTTGCAAGTTTTTTAGAGTCTGGGGGTCGCCAGTGTCCAGAGTTTGGGGGCCAGCGGGCAGAGAAGGAATGTGGGGCAGTGCTGGGTGGGAGTTCAGCATCCCGATGGCCTGGTGGATGAAGCTGTCTCTCAGTCTGCTGGTCTGCAGAAACCCGCTCAAGGTTTTCAGGACTTTAACTTATCTATCTATACTCGAATTCTCGACATTTTTTGGCTGTCATTGGGTTTTTGATCCAATCTGGCTCAGACATGTGAAAGTAAAACCCAACCAACAGGACAGAGTCGTACTTTTATAACCGTGGACGCGTCGACTCGAGCGTGCACGCTGTGCCTCAGACCTTAGCAAAGGAAACCTGTCTTACCAGTTGTGCATCAAGCTGGACTGTGGCACGTTTTCTGCCCGACCATCTGCCCTGCTTCTCACTTCACTGAGCATTTTAATTGCCTCTAGTCAGACCATGTTGGCCACTTGTTAACACTTCCTAAAATAGGAATGATGATCAGAGAAAAGAAAGGTTTGCACAAACGTTCATACAAGGTTCATACAAGGGTCCAACTGCAACCCCAACCCACCACGAACGTGTTCTGAAGAGAAACGTCTGACCCGACTGGTGACTTGAGACTTTTCAAAAGGTTATTTTCACTTAGCCTCGGTCTGCGTGCGAGCAATCAGTGAACAAACCCTTCGCCTCAATGGGACCTGGTGACACCATCTTTAGACACCAATGCAACCGGATCTACGGCATTATTCAGCGAAGAGCGATAACCATCTGCACTCTGGCATTTGGTCTTTTTGACTGCCAAACAACGCAAAGCATTGCACGTTCATGTAAGCAGAGACAAGACGTGCATGCACGCACACAGTTCATTAATTAGCTTAATTAAAGTTGGATACGGGCTGATGTCAGGGAGAGAGAGAGAGAGAGAGAGAGAGAGACAGGACCGGGAACAGCTTTTTGTTTGGAAGCGTATATATTCATTTATTAATGGGTCACAGCAGCGAGTAATCAGCATTATGTATTAAAGTAAACATTTAACAACTGATGGTTTCAGTACCGGCTCATTGATGTGTCAGTAATTTACAATTAGTCTAAGTTAAAGACGAAATGCATAACCCTACTGCGGTAATCAAAGATGTATGTATGTAAGAAGATGCGTTAGATGAATGAATACCAACTTTAAAGCTGCTTTGACCATTTTCTGTCCAGAACAAGCTGGAAACACAAAACGGACATGTTATCAAAAAAAATTTTCTTTTTAAACTTTCTGTTTATTGAGTTTTACATATTTGAAAAAACAACAGTATTCAAGTTACAAATCTGAATTCAGCATACCCCAGAACAGATACCAACCCCCACCCCTATCCCTCCGGCACCCAGCCCCAACAGATAGACAAGTGTAATTAAAAATAAATTAAGGATAATCAAAAAAGAGAGAAAAATAAATAAATAAATAAAGATAAATAAAATAAACAATGAAGGAAAACAAAAAATAAGTACAGTAGGTAAGGTAAGTGAACTGTCATGTTATCAAATTAAACACAGAATGCATGTTTGAAGAATTCATCAAATGCCCCGAGGGAGTGTTTCCTCTGGCATGGGATGAGATGTTGATCCATGGTGATCTTCTGACACCCAACAGTGTGACTGCCGACAATGCAGGTTGGGGAGACGCTGTGCCAAACTGCCACAACTGAACTTGAAACAAAGCAACTGAACATCAGACACAAGAACAATATACAGCCGTGGAGAAACCATGTCATAGATGTGATTATTCAGGGATCTTCTCACTGGTTGGTGCCTTATCTCAACGTGATTTAAGAAAACTGTCAGTGCTACGTTGACTTGTGGTCTTCGTGTGGGACTTCTTGCGGTGATGGAGCTTACAGGCCCTCAAAGCTGTGCAGAACAATCCAAGCTGAACTTGTAGAAACACCATCTGGCTGTAGCTGAGGCATCCTCTCCACCATCTTCACACCGTACGGCTGACTTCTTATCAGGCCCTCTAGAGTCTCATCACTCTTAAGGAGAGGGTATTTGACCTCCAGCAGTTTCTCAGAGTTCAGGGTTCCCTTGCACACACCGCTGTGCCTCTGACGGTGACTTCAGACCCACAGCTCTCTAACCACTGGGAGATGCTTCTAAACCGTGGGGAGGTGGAGGTGCTCTCCGAAGTTTTGAGTGTTGCCTCTGACCCGGGGACCTTCTTTGTCTTGCCCAGCAGTGATTCTGAGCTTACACACGCTTCAGTGCTGAACATTTGTTGGGATCAGTGGCCATGAAAGTGTCATAAAACAACATACACCTCTGGCAGATGTTGGTGCCATCGTGGTCAGCATGTGGTGAGGATGCAGGCTGTTCTGGCTCCTGTATCTGAGCGGCATTTAAACATTGTGCGCGGGGCTTGGCACAGGCAGTCTGACATGTCTGAGACCCTCTGTGAGCTCATCCTGGGTTCAGAATGAAGGAGTGGGAGGCAGAGGAACTCAGTTGGGCATTACCTCTGGCGTCAGCTGCTCATCAGTGGCCCAGTGGTGGGAAAAGGTGATGTCAATGAACCGCTTCGGGCCAAGGTTCCTCTGCATCTGAGATCTGGCCTGGGACCAGGATGAGTTTATATACTCAAAAACAACCCACAGTTGTCTTAATCCAAAATCTTATAATCACTGAGCCGCATGCAAGCCTTTTTTGTGGCATCTCTACAGTACTTCAGCCTGTACCAGAGTATTTGCAAATGGCACAACATCTGCCCTTACACCGTGTTTAGGGAAGTCACTCAATAACAAATCATGCTTCCAATTTATCATAAAACTGGATGCGTATTAAGCACACCTTGGTGAGAGCAGATTTAGATGGTTAAGAATGTTTGGTGCATCTGGAGTTAAACTTCTCTTAGGACTTAAGAATATGCAAAAGGTAGGTAACATTAAGTACGACACTGCACTTAATGTTACCTACCTTTTGCATATTCCTCATATCATAAAGAGTCATAAAGTCATAAAGAGTCATTTCAATGAATGTCTACCTGCAGTATCTTACCTCGTCTTTACCTTATCTTAAGCATGTACTTCCATATATTCATATTTTGTATTTACACTTATCTATATATACAACATAATTAGCCTGCAGGTGGTCATCAGGTCAGCAGCTGTGTGTCCACAGACATGTTAATATACCTGGGTTTATACATTTCTAACTTATTTTAACAGAAATGTTGCAAAGTATTAAAAGTTAGCCGGTTGAAATAAGATTAATATTGTTCATATATTTTGGTTTACTATCTTTTATTTTTGAATTCATGTATATTTCTTATCTGTCACCAATTTTCTGTTGTGTTCTGTCTTGAGCCGCAGTAACAAGCCGGTGTGAGATCAACAAAGTCTGACTTATCTTCCTCTAAACTTGAGTTATTTCTGTTTATTTAAGAACAAGATATGTCTGCACAGATCTCTTCAGAAAAAGCAGGTCAACTCGTTCTGTCAGTTCCATCCAGGATTTTTGACTTTTTCATTAAAATTACTGAAATTAATGAAACTTTCACTCTCACGTCGATACATTCGGAAATGCTCTGATGGAAATTTTGCACAGGAATCATTTGTTATTTCCGGTAAATGACAAAACTGTGTAGCATGGCACATTTTTAGTAATCTAGATAATAACTTTTGAATTATTTCATCCTAATCCAGCTTTCCACTCATTTTAAGATCATGACAACATGATGCCGTTTAGTGAATTATAAATAACAGCCTATTTCTAGTGTGTTTGTTCTGTTTCTTGTTCTATGGATAAAGGACAATGTCAGCTCCAGTACAGTCAGATGTCATATTTCCAGTCCGCTATAAAAACAGTCCACCTTAGCAGGGGGAACGCTGCTTTTTGCCGACATTTTTTTTAGCTGTAATCATGAAGAAGAACACGGTGGAGTGTGAATTTCTTATGCTTTCACCAGGTAAATCTCCAAATGACTCATAAGCTTTCCCTCATTCCAACCAAAGGGCACAGCGGGCTGCGAGTGGAAGATATGCTCAGCGACGCTAACAATGCAGCCGAGCCATTTTATGAAAACTTAAAAGCAAAAATGTTTCCCACATGCTGACAAGTGTCTGTTAAAGAAAAATAAACAGCCCGGATTCAAAATGTCAAAGTGTCCATTTAAAGGGAGCCCCACGCTGTTATATGCTTAGTTGTTTGGGTCCGGTTCTGCAGCCGGTAGGAGGTAAATCTGAATAGCAGTTTGGCTTGTTAGAGTTTGGAGAAGTTAGATGAGGCGTTGGCGATGCTCCATAGAGCCAAACATGGGCTCATTACAGCAGAGCTAGGATGGACAAACAGCTGGATGCTTCTCCCTCTCCCTCTGTGTCTGCGTCTCTCACCAGCTCTCTATTCATCCCCTCGTCTCTCTTCGGTCTTCCCATATGTCTGAAGAGTCACGGTCCGCTGACTTCCTCTCCTCTCCTCTCCTCTCCTCTCCTCTCCTCTCCTCTGTATGTTTGCGTCTATGTCAGTGTATACATTCGTCTTCTGTGTGTGTGTGTGTGTGTGTGTGATCTCGGGTTACCCCGGAGGATCTTTTGTCAGCGCCTGTAAGCGATCTAAAGAGCGAACTTCAACCCGGTTCAGCTTGTCTTGATCTGGCAGCTCGTGTGTCGACCTGCTCCCATTAAACACACATAAAGACGTTGAGCACAGGAGCGTCTCTCTGTCAGACGCACGTACAAATATAACAATCTGATCATAATGAAGCTGACAAGCTGGCAACTCCTGAGACATTGGTTCTTTCAGATGTTCAACACCTATATCTCTAACTTTAGTACGGTAACACTTTGTACTAAATCCATACGCAAACAAAATGAAGGGTTTCTTTACTGTTTTATTTAAAGTCCAGTGTGTAAAACTTAGGCAGCTCTATTCTAGTTCAGTTCAGTTCAGAGCTTTATTGTCCCTCCAAGTGAAATTTGATTTGCAGTGACAATGCAACTTACACAACAAACAATAAATAGACAAACAGTGACACAGAACAATGACGCAAAGTAAAGCAACCAAAACTTGATTTAAACAATCCCAAATGAAGTTAGAATATAAGTGACAGAAGGCAAAAAGTCTATAAAAGATAAAAAGATAAACAAGTGCCACAAGAACAGTGCAATTTAAGAGTTGTGCAAATTAATTACATTGATTGCACGTGGAACAAAGGAGAATTTATACCTATTTGTTCGTGCCCTAGGTAGCATGTATCTCCGTCCAGACGGCAGAGAAATAAATTCCTGCAACAATGGGTGGTCAGGGCTAGACAGGATGGACCGAGCCTTCTGTAGGACTCGTCTGTCAAAGATCTCTGAGAGACAGAGCTGCTGCATGCCAATTATCTTGTTGGCATCTCTCACAATTTTGAACAGACAATTTTTGTTTTTAACCGACAGGTTTCCATAAAATGAGATCAAGCAGAAAGTTAAAACTGACTCAATAAAAGATCTATAAAACAAAACCATTAAGGTCTTATCAACATTAAAAGATTTTAGTCTGCGCAGAAAGTATAATCTCTGTAGGCCCTTTTTAATGGATTATAATATGCATAACTATGTTTCTATATGAAAATGATGTATTTGTTATATCTACAGGCGCTGCATCTTCCAGGTACTTCATCATGTTCGACCTTCATGTTTCTAACACAGCCTCTTTCTCACAGGGCACACCATGTTCAGTAGACTGCAGTCTGCAACTTGAACATTAGATGGCACTAAATCGTACACACTGGACCTTTAATTAATATTGAGAAATGGGAAATGATTGGATTAATGTTTGTTCATTTAGCAGCTTAATGTGAAAACACGCTAACAGGACTTGGGATGGATTTCGGGGCGGCTTTGGCTCAGGTAGTCCTGAAAACCAGAAAACCAGGACAGGTAACTTTTGAGATAATAACGTTTGAATCTGAATCTTAGACGTTCGACAGTCCTCCAGGAGTGGTTTGAAGATTCTGAACCTCCCAGACGTTTGCTCTGCACACACAGCGGCATGACAACTCCTAGAAAGTGAAGCCAAATTGAACACCCCCCCATTTCAAACTTTCTTTGAGAAACGTCATGCCGATGGTGAAGCTGATCATCTGTCCGATGTTTCGGCTGTAGGAGAGGAAATCTAGTTTTTTTTATTTTAATGATTCATTCAGTAGATCAACAGGATTGTGTTCAAACATGCTTCATTGTGGAGCACGTACAGTGTAGTGCGGCTGTTTGTTCAGATTCGAAGTTGAGAAAATCCTTTCCCCTCATAGGCTGTGGCCCTGTTACCATAACAACAGAAGCAGGGTAAGGTCATCGAGGTAGGTCGAATTCGACAATGTGAACAAAAGTCGTAAAGGACAGCGTGCTGTCTCTGAAATATCCATTTTTAAAAGTCTTTGTGAGTAAAGCTGAGCTCGTACGTGAGCTTCGTCTTGTCCGCTCACACAGACGTCTTCGGCTTTCATGCCTGAAAAATCAGACCCACCTGGATTTGTCTGGTGCTGCTGTGATAACGCTCACTTCACATGTGTGACACTTGACACATGAGCAGACTCCCTGAACTGCTGACCTCGGGGTCACGAAGGTCAGGGGTCAGAAAGAGTGCGTTGGGTCCTGAGAGTCACACGGGCTGTACTTCGACTGTGCTTTGACCTGTGTGTGTGTTCTTATGACCTTAGTGTGTGTGTGTGTGTGTGTGATCGGAGTGAGAGAGTATGATAGCGGTGTCAGCAGAATCTGTGTGTGTGTGTGTGTGTGTGTGTGTGTGTGGTCTATTATCGAGGACTACAGTAAGAATAATGACGTGGAACCGACTTTTTCTTTTTCTCACGCTCTCTTTTTCTATGATCAATACTTCCAGGGTGTGTAAGCACTATATGAATTCAACAAAAAAAAACAGAAATAGTATGCATGTGTGTGTGTGGCTCAGTACTGACAAGAAAAACAAGTAATACATACGATAAACAGGTGAATATACAGTGCAAGAGGTAGAAAATCAAACTTAAAACTCATAAAATAGAACAAAACTTCATTATTTACAAATGTTTAAATAAGTGATAACACTCGTGGAATGCCATTAAATGTTTGTCAAATGTTTTATGTTCTAATATCTGATCAGAAGATGATTAATTTTGTGGTATATTACTATATTATTATATTAATGCCAGTGTGTGTGCAATTTGATGTAATTTAGTTTTTTAATGAGGGTTTCCTGCTGTGTTGGGCCACACTGCTCTATGCATTTAAGTCTCTGCATGCATAAAACACTTAAAACGCTAAATAATAATATAGCCTGAATCATTACAATTTTACAATATTAATAATCCTTCACACCAGCTTTTATCAGTTTGTGTTGCTGCAGTGAAACAAAACAAGAAGATTGAGTCAGTTTTAGTGATTTGTGATGTTCTAAAAAAGTACATTATTCTTTCTTAGAGGTCCAGTACTTCTTTGCAGAAATGGAATATAATATTCATTACTATGTTTTCATTAGTGTATTATAAACTCAGAATAAGAACTGTTTTTTTGTTGTTGTCTTAAAACGAGCCCTTTATATCCTAAATCCGACACACTGGACCTTTAAACTTTCACCTGGTTATATATATATATACATGAGGGTGTGCTTTATCTTAATATTGGCACTCTTAGCGTGTAATATCAGCGATTATACAACAGTTACCAACAAAACAAACCAAGTAGTCAATATGTATTCATATTGTTGGGCAATGCATCTGACTAATAACTGGAAAATAACTGGTTTACTACTCCAGAAAGAGTCAGCCAGACGACTGTTATATTTTCATTAGCAATCGTTGGATAATTTGCAGATTTATAAGATGTCACAACATCCTGATTTCATCTTTATTCATTATTATTCACAGATTTCATGTCCCTATAGTAACACCCACTCGGAGGGCGAAGCAAGGCTTTCTTTCTCC
This sequence comes from Larimichthys crocea, assembly GCF_000972845.2. Taxonomy (NCBI): domain Eukaryota; kingdom Metazoa; phylum Chordata; class Actinopteri; family Sciaenidae; genus Larimichthys; species Larimichthys crocea. The sequence continues at coordinate 9,148,211 of NC_040031.1, forward strand.
GCCGCCAGTTTCAGACGCTGACTATGTTTGTTCAGGCCGGATAGTTGTTGTTTGATCAGATGCACTAAACGGTTGAACTTTGGTTGCGTCGTGTCATTATGCATCGAGACAACCTGACTCAGCTTCTATAAAAAAGAAAGGCCAGAGAGAAGGAGATTGTGGATTTGTATTCTTAGATGTGAAAGAATTTCTTGTCCTTCATCTCCCGAATTGCATTATTAACCCAGAAGTACATACTGTATATAAAATACACGTATAACTACTACTATATGTATCTATAACTGAGCTCTTGTACGCTTTCATCCTGGCGGCAGTGTAAGGTGCTGTAGATGTATCACAAGTGGCCAAACCATGACTTGTAATGGATGAAGCCCAATACATCGCTTCATTGGAATCCATTACAGCCATTAAACCTACAGCTAGGAGGACATTATTGTGGATAAACCACGGCTTGCAGACAAGATGCATCTCTATATAAACGACAGAGTGTTTCTCTTTAAAACACAGAGTACAGCTGAGCTTCAGGATTTCTGCCAGCTGTGTTCCTCGTCAAACAGAAAAAGCTTCATAAAGCTGGACCGCTCTCACATTTTGGACGTTCTAATATAACATAATAACACACTGATATTAAAACTGACGTTCCAATGTTGCATAGCGCTGTCTCTCTCCTAACACACACACACCCTCCTCACACAACTCCTGTTATCTGTCACACACACACACACACACACATCTTTCCTGCAGCTTGTCCACATCTCTTCATTATCTGTGCAGGTTTTGGGTCACATTGTCTCTCTGCTCTGTCTCTCAGAGCTGCAGCTTCATTTCCTTCCTCTCCTGTCTTCACCTCCAGTTTTAAAACAGGCGTGTTAGTTCAGAGCTGTCACAGCTGTGACTGTCAAACCTCTGCGTCACACTTTTATCGTCGATATCAAACATTTTAAAACTTTGATGCACTTAAAAAAATGAATGAGTAGTTTGTTGAGGACCGCTCGGAAGCTAAACAGATGAATATGTTACGTGATGTGTTTTTTTTTTTTGGACCTGACACGGGACACATACCCATAAATGAAACGCACACATGTTCAAACACACTGCACACACACTTTACACACCTACACAGAGCAGCTATGGCTTTAGGCATGCCTCGTAGGCAGGATTTCTGCTATTGACCTTGACCAACGAGAGAGAGAGAAAGAGAGGAGCTGGGTGTGTTGTGCGTTTTCAGAGATGAGCTCTCTATGTGTGTGTGTGTGAGTGTGTGAGTGTGTGTGAGTGTGTGTGCGTGTGTGTAATTATCCTTATGAGGGCCGCAGATGAATATGGTGGTAGCAGAAAGCCCAGGAGATCTAGGGATGGCATACAGCACACACACACGCGCACACACACACACACACACACACACACACACACACACACACTCCCACACAAAGGAACACACACATGATGGGATCTGTCCATCCTTTTTTGTCTCCACAGGGGAGGAAGGCTGGAGCAGGGCCTACTTACACTGGCTCTCATGTGGGTTCAAATGTGTGTGTGTGTGTGTGCGCACACACGTGTGTGTGTGTGTGTATGATTGTGTCTGGATATATGCATCTGTTTGTGCGCGGGTGTGTGTGTGCCTTTGTGTCGGTATGCAGTTATTGAATCTCATTTGCCACATTCCTCTCTTTGTTGCTGTTGAATCTACAGGGTAATGGATTTATTAAGTTTGTCTGGCAGGCGTGTGTGTGTGTGTGTGTGTGTGTGTCTGTGTGTGTTAGTGTGCGCGCACACATCCACATAAAGACATACATATTGTGTCTGTGCTGGTGTGTGTTGTTTCTTCATCTGCGGTATGTGCACTTTGTGTTGATGTTGGTTTTGTGTGTATGTGTGTGCCAGCGAGTGTGTGTTTCCCTGCGTCCCTGTGTTGTGTACGACTGTGTGTGTGTGTGTGTGTGTGTGTGTGTGTCCCAGGTTTTGTGGTCCGCTGAGATCAGATGAAAAGAAAGAGGCCTGTGACTGATCCACTCCTTCTCTACAAGGGAATTCGACCTCCCCCCTCTCTCTCTCTGTCTCTCACCCTCTTTGTGTCTCTCTCCCTCACCCCGTCTTTCCCTGTTACTGTAATTCTCTCTCGCTGTCTCCCCCTCTTTTATTCTCTTTCCTCTCTGAGCATGTGACCCACTTTTACCACCCACATCTCTCCCTTCCTCTCCCTCACGCTCTCCCCAGGTCCCATCCGAAGACGGTCTGCAGAGAGCGAACCGGGGGGACGCAGAGAGAGAGAGAGAGAGAATAAAAAGCTCTGCTCGTGCATACGCCATCAGCCCTCTGTGATTTAGTGCCTAATGTGTTGGCAGTGTATACATCAGTGTGAATAAGTGTTTGTAAATGCAGTTTTATTTCCGAGGCAGGCTGCTGCAGGTGTGAGAGGAAAGGCACAAAAAGGCGTCGGTTGGAGGTGCGTTGGCAGCTCCGGCTCTGCCTCTGAGCAGCTGTCAGACGCTGTTCGGAGCGTGTGACTGTGTTTTTGTCGGGGGGATGTGTTGTTTTTGTGTTCTCACCTTTTGGTTTTGTCGCTCGCTGTGTGTATGCGTTCACTCGATCGGTCATGACAGAGTCAGAAAGGATGCTTTAGTACAGAGGCATCAGTGACAGCAGCACTGAGAGATCAGGTCCAAAAACTTCCATCTGCTCGTGCACGTACAGACTTATTTGCATCAAAACGTCCATTTGAAAGTTTCCTGTCACGTGGGAATGTTTCCCAAAATCCACTGGGAAACAGACTTATGGACACGAGTCTCGTTGTTAACAGAATTAGCGCTTCTCGCATTGTCTTCTCCAATGTTTCCGTCACGTGTTCACGAGGACTGAAGTCGTGTCTGTTGATGTGATGACGCCTCGAAGCAGAAATAAATAAATATACATTACAGAGCCGGTGCCATGATAAATGAACATACAGTACGAGGACACATGATCCAATCAGATTTGCAGAAAACAAAATAGAACATTGTATTTTGTAGATTATGAATTAGTTTTTTACGTGTTGCACTTTTTAACAGTTTAACCACAAACACACATTGAACGGTCCCTAAACAAAGCTCATTATTAATGCAGACTGAGTGTTGTTGAGCTCAGTGGTGAAGATGAAAAGCATCAATAGTGTCATTTACTCACTGAGAGAATCAATAACTTAAACGCACAGTGCATCCTTTATGATGAACTGACAGAAGAGCTCGTGTTTGTGTGTCTGTGACTTTAATTAAACTCTTTTCGAGACGTTTGCCCCCATGAGTCAATCCACAGATCGTTTATCAGATTTATATGAAACTGTCAAAATGCAGAATTAGCCATCTGACCATCCTGATGCCTTCAGGCCTTCAGAATTCTACGATTAACGTTAAATATTCATGAGTTTAACACTTAAAAACTTCAACTAATCTGCCCCATCAGGACTGTGTGGACAGACAAGCAGCTGTCACCACATCCTGGCTTCTGATTGGTGCATTGGGATGTGTGACATCACCATTTTGCACAGCGTTCATGATTTGTTTTAATATTTAAAGTCAACATTGTTTTTTCTCTGCAGTAACTCTAAGTAATGTCCTGTCCTCCATGAGTCACCCCTTTAACTTGTAAACAGATACAAGGTCGGTTTTCTGGTAATTGATGTAATCTGATTACTCGCCACGATTCAGATGACTTCATGAGACAGTGGCACTCATTTAAATGTCTTTTTGGGTTACCCACAAGAAGTGAAAATCAGTGTTGACCTGCTCCCAATTTTTGTCCCACTGACCACTGCGTACCCTTTCTGGCCACGGGCCAATCAAATAAAAGAAAATCACTACTTCTGTGTCAAACAAGCTCCTGATTGGCCGGCTGCTTTTACACCGAAGAGTCAGAGCCTCTGTCTCCTCGTCTGCCCAGTGGGTGACAGTTCACACATTGTTTTAAAGAGCAGCGAAGACTAGAGAAAGAAACAGTTTCAGACTGAACCACTGGTTCTCAAGCTGTGGTACTCGGAGGAATCGCTGAAATAAATCCATTAAAAAACATATAATACTATCAAAATACTACACTTGAATGTAATTAAGGCATCAGCCTGATACAGAATAACTTTCATGCAGGTAGAGCACGGCTCTCGCATACATCCGTGATTACTCATGAGCTAAAATGAGACGTTAACTTAATAAGTGGAGGTCAAACGAACGCTGTGATCGTGGCTTCAAACAGAAAATATTAAAAAAGAGAAGCGCACTGCTTTAACAAACAACAATAATACAAATGTATTTTACCATAATAAATAAATAGGGCATAACTCTTCTAAAAAGTTGTGTTTTATTCCAGATTTTAAAATGTCTGCTGATTTAACAGTGAAAAACTGCCAAGCTATGACAGTAAAAGACCGTAAAATATGCCATTAAATATTAGGGTGTTTTACTGTATTATTAACTGTCAATCCACTGTATAAATTCCCTTAAAATGGTTTTGAAATACGACTGTTCGTACTTCATATTTTACAGTCTTTCACTGTAATCGTTTGGCAGATTTTCACCATAAAATCTACAGACATTTTTTTTTTTTTACAGTTTTTTTTAATAAACCTGCCGTCTGTATGAACGGTCCGAAGCTGAATATTTTCTGAGGCGTGAAAAGTTTGAGAAGCACTGACCACAGTGCTGTGTCCTCTGTTTGACTGAATCTGGCCTCTTGTGACGTTGTTGTGTATTTTCCTGCATTCTGTCACATCAGTCCGGACGGTAATCTCTTGTTTGCTTGTCCTAACACACTCCGGTCCCTCACCTTATTTCCTCGTCACCTGACAAACAGCAGAGAGGTAAAACTGGGGGTCTACTTTCTGTCTCCTCTCTCCATTAGTCCATTAGTATTCAGGATGTGTTGCCTGCCTGCTTGCTGCCCGCCACTCATTCCCCAGACAGCGAATCAGCCGGCGTTGATTAATTTCAGCCTATTAGCACCCCTCGTTCCCCTCCCCCGGCTCCGCCCAGGTTAAATCCCCGTGCACACCCGCGTGCACGCTCGCAGGCGGGGGGTGCTGCTGGGTGAGCGATGGCAGAGAGGTTGCCAGGGAGCCAGTTGTTGTCAGAACGATATTAATGAGTGTGCTGCTCTGGCCCTAAGAGTGTGTGTAGACGTGTGTGTGTGTGCGCCGGTGTGTTTGTGTTTACGCGTGTCTTTAATTTTGGTGTCCATGTGAAGGCAGGTTGTGTGTGTGTGTGTGTGTGTGTGTGTGTGTGTGTGTATTCAAACATATGTCCGTCCATACATGCTTGTAAAGGCTGTTTTTGTGTGTCTGTCTGTAGCTGTGTGTGATATCCAGCAATGTCATGGCCTGAGGGACAAGGGCTTATGTGTGTGTGTGTGTGTGTGTGAGAGAGAGAGAGAGAGAGTGTGTGTGTGCGCTCTGCGGAGGCCTGTCCTAGTTTCCTTCCCCTCACCAGGGAGCCAGAGGATCCAAGGACTGACGCACATCACCTGACAGCCGCCCCACTGCTCCACGGCCCTGCACCGTGTGTGTGTGTGTGTGTGTGTGCGTGTGTACGTGACGGAGATGGAGTGTCTGAATTTGTGTATGTGTCATAGGATGTGTGTGTGTGTGTGTGTGTGTGTGATGAAGAGAGATGTGAGAATGTGTTAGAAAATCCATCAGCATCATTCTACGTGTGTGAGCGCTCACATGTGTGTTGACGTGTGTGTGTGTGTGTGTGTGAGTTGGAGAGAGTGAATTTTGGTGTACTCATCCCTTGAGGTGTGTGTGTTAGTGGAGTGAATTTTGGTGTACTCATCCCTTGAGGTGTGTGTGTTAGTGTGTGTGTGTGTGTGTGTGTGTGTGTGTGTACACCTTGGGGCAGAGTGGAGAAAATGGTGTCACATGAAGCTCGGAGACAACAGAGCTCACTGCGCTCTCCTTCACCTCAGCGTGGACTGCAGCCCGTTACCTGCTGCATGTTGTAAACATGTTCGGTCACTGCTGCATGTTGTAAACATGTTCGGTCACTGCCGCATGTTGTAAACATGTTCGGTCACTGCTGCGTGTTGTAAACATGTTAAACATGTTCGGTTCACCACTGCTGCCTTTGTTTTTGTAACATGTTCAGTCCTGCTGCCCTGTGGTATTAAACGTGTTTCGGTCACCAGCGAGGTGTGCCGTGTGTTGTAAACGGTTCTGGTTCACCGCTTGCCATTGTGCTTTTGTTAAACGTGATTCGGTCACCGCTGCATGTTGTTAAAAGTGTTCGGTCACTGCTGCACTGTTGTAAACATGTTCAGTCACTGCTGCGTGTTTGTATTGTTTGTAAACATTGTTCGGTCACCGCTGCTCGTCGTGCGTCTGTTGTAAACATGTTCCAGTCACGCTGCTGTTGTAAACATGTTCGCGATCACCGCTGCGTTGTTGTAAACATGTTCGGTCACCGCTGCGTGTTGTAAACATGTCGGTCACCGCTGGCGTTGTTGTAAACATGTTCGGTCACCGCTGCTGTTTATGTTTGTAGTATTGCTAGCTTGGGTAAACATGTTCAGTCACTGCTGCCGTGTATTTGTGTAAAACAGTTCAGTCATTTGCTGCGTGTTGTAAACATGTGTTCAGTCCCTGCTGCATGTTGTAAAACATGTTCGGTCACTGCTGCGTGTGTAAACATGTTCGGTCACTGCTGCGTTGTTTGTGTTAAACATGTTCAGTCACTGCTGCGGTGTTGGTTGTAAACATGTTCGGTCACTGCTGGCATGTTGTTTAAACATGTTCAGTCACTTGCTGTGCCGTTTGTTGTTGTAAACACTGTTCAGTCTAACTGCCTGCCCATTGTTTGGTTGTTTGTATGTTTGTAAAACATTGTTCAGTCCACTGCTGCGTGTTTGTAAACATGTTCGGTCACTGCTGCATGTTGTAAACATGTTCAGTCACTGCTGCGTGTTGTAAACATGTTCAGTCACTGCTGCATGTTGTAAACATGTTCGGTCACTGCTGCGTGTTGTAAACATGTTCGGTCACTGCTGCATGTGCACAGCCACTGACAGAGCTGCTGCTACCTTTAGGCCGATGCAGAGGTACAGAGCGTTCTCAACAGCAGAACTTGTTTTTTCGTGGAGAGTACAACAGTAGCGTTTCTTCCGCAGGGCAGAGGAGCGTGCTGCTTTTTGTGCAGAGTGCTGAGGGTTTTAAAAAAAAAAACAACAGAAATAGTTCAGGCGGATCACCTGGGGGCATAAAGGTGCGGGGGAAATGTGTTAGATAAAACAAAAGAGAAAAAAACCAGCAGCCGCTTCTGCGCGCGCGCTCTGCGCTTGGTTGCGCTCTCTCTCGTCGCCGTCGGGGGGCTGCGTGGAACACCAGGTTGCCCATGGCTTGAGGGAAGATTGCGCCGGTTTCAGTGGGCGTGGCTCGGGATGAGCAGCGGCACGGCCAGACCCCGACGAACGGGGGGCAGCGGAGCGGCGAGCAAGCGCAGGGAGCACAGGGCACAGTGTAGTGCCAAAGTGACACCGACGTCCCTGTCTAAGCCGGCACAGCCTGCGGCCTGTCGAGATCCACTTGTGAAGGCACTGTAAAGAACGTAGAGAGTGAGATAGATATATATTATATAGATATATAGAGATATATAATATATATATATATATATATGTATATTTAATCCAATCCTATTTACTTGGGCATGAAATGATGCAGGGATTGTAGAGTTGTGTTGAATGTTGTCCTGTGATCAGGCTCTGCATTATCTAAGGAACAGGCTTCATTTGCTCAGGGTTCATGTCTGGAAATGAGGCGATAAGGTTATGAACAATAAATAAGCAAATTAATCAATCTATCTGTTGTCGTATATTCAGTGGTGATGCAGTTGAAGATGCTGTTTGACACTGTCTTAGTTGTATAACAAATTTATTACAATAAGTTCAGTATCGTGATCAAGTCAAACGTTACTTTGAGAGCCTCCAGATGAATAATGAAACTCTCCTGAACTATGCGGGACAAGCCCTTATATACCGTGGAGGTTATACAATGCAATACATGCAGTCTAAATGAACAATAGTATAAATCAGTGTAAGAGAGGGACACAAGAAAAGAGAGGCCCCAACAATTCGCCCTTAACCTTTGACCTAAAATCTCCCTTAACCACGTCAAAGGAAACACACACAGGAAAAAAACACCATGTGGGACTTGAGATACCCGATCTTACATCACTCTTTAACATATATGACAACACAATCATCAACACCCCTGACAGCTCTTTGGTTCCTTGGTACCCCTATCCAAATATCCTTAAAGTCAGGATGGACCAAGATAACAGCCCGCGACACAGACAAGTATCTCAATGTAAACCATTTCTATATAATAGTACTATCTATCTCATAATCAAGTCAGAGTTATTTTATCTAGAGTTAGAAGAGACAGCAGCTGTTGTATTATTGTTGAAGTTGTATTTTTAAATATGAAGCTATTAACAGCCTATTGGTTAGCTCAGCTTAGGGTAACATGAAGAGTGGAAGCAACCAGTCTGGTTCTCATTAATTAATGTTATATCTCATGTATTTACAGTGGCCCCTCGTTTATCGTGGGGGATACGTTCTAAAAATAACCCACAATAAACGAAATCCGTAAAGTAATCAGCTTTATTTTTTACAATTATTCTACATGTTTTAAGGCCGTAAAACCCCTAACCACACACTTTTATACACGTCTCTCAGACAGGCATTAACATTTTCTCACATTTCTCTCTTATTTAAACTCTCAAAGTTCAAACTTTTGCAGATTTAACAAAAATAAATACAATACTGTATTAGTAAATGAAACCAAAGATCAAAACCTGTTTTCAAGCCCAAACATTTTTTAACAAATTTAATTTTAATGATCAGTCTACGAGGTTTGACACATAAGAAATTATTACCAGTAACTCGCATATTTTCCTCTTACAGTACGCTGTAAAAAAAAGCATGAAAAATTACACTAAAAAAATCAGTGAGGCCGCGAAAGGTGAAGCGCGTTATAGTGAGGGACAACGGTAATTAAAAAGAAATAAATCATAAACTAAACTAAAAACTGTGCTTTGTTTTCTGCCTGGCAACCAGCAGAGACCTGAAGAAACACTACACCCAGCCAAGAAGTAGATCCACAAATAATCCAAGTGTTTTTACACTTTGGTGTTTGTGCAGACAAATGATGTTGGTTTCTATGCTGAGCTAATCAACACACCAAAGTAAGTCTCGATCCTCGAGCTGCAAAGTCAAACTCATTCAAAGCTGAACATCTGTCTCTGCACAACTTTGACTATTTTTAGAAGGTGAAGGGTCACATTTGATGATTCGTAAAATATCCATAATCACATATTTTAAATCTCCCATGACCACTTCAAGTCCATACCTTATGAGAGGCTGATAGCATATTCATAGTCGCACAGGTCTATAGGTGCACACACGCACACACACACACACACACACACACACACACACACACACAGGCCTGTGTGCTTTATTAAAAAAACTGTCATGAATATCTTATAGGCTGCTAATGCTGTGTGATACATTAGGATCTGAAGACATTAAAGTTTTAAAAGCACATTAGAGTGGCCAAGAAAGAAAAAAGGATTAGGAGAGAGAGAGAGAAGGAACAAAGAAAGTGATTAGAAACAGATCGGATGGCGTTCATGTCTGTTTTTAATCGATTATTTCTGTGATGAGACGGAAAGTTTCCGGCTCTGGCTGAAAGTTCAGACGTGTCGGAGCAAAGAAAGGAAGCAAACAAAGACATTTCAGCTCGTTGAATTCATCATAAAAGAAAAGAAAACCTTCCTCTGCCATATTAGACGGTGTGTGTGTGTGTGTGTGTGTGTGTGTGTGTTTAATAATTCACCACCTCTTATCTTCAGGGGTGTGTGGCTGAAGCCTTTCAGGTTTGACCCTCCCGTCTCTCTCTCATAATGTTGCTGATCCGTGAGTTTAGAATATGAGTCGTGTGAGTTAGTCCCTCTCCCTCTGTCCTTTTTCCGTTAATACTGCTGACCTATGAGTTTGGCCTCGTCCCTGCAGAGGCCTACCTCCCACCTGAAACAGCCCTGTGTGTGTGTGTGTGTGTGTGTGTGTGTGCTGCGTCAGCGTTGGTGTTTCACACATGAGAGGTCGTGACCTCGCAGCCTGGACTACACTTGTCTTCATCTTACTTATTACATATTAACACCGTGGACACACACACACACAGTCATGGTGGTTGGATGGTCCTTTGACCCTCGGTAAGAGGTGAGTTGTTCTCCCAGTGGTTGCTGGGACCTCACCCGGCTCATTAATACAACACATCAGAGTCAAACACCCTCAACTTCTTCCTCTCCTCTCCTTCATGATAATAACCAACACACAGCGTGTAATCTGTGTTTGTTTTTCTTGTTCTTCTTCAGGTAAGCGGCTGCAGGAGTGGGTGTGTGTGATTCTGTGCCTCTTCCTCTTCATCATCAACTTCTCCTTCCTCTTCCTGCACTTCTCCACCGTCCACATCTACAAGATCGTCCTCGGCATCGGTGAGCGAGGGCGCGAATCGTTGTTCACAAGTCCACATGAGGTTTTTTTTTTTGTGTGTGTGTTTGCACATCTAACAACAACATCTGTCTGTCTTATTGTGTCTGTCTCTGTGTTCGCGTGCCAGTCCTCGGGATAGTGACGGCAGATTTCGCATCGGGGATGGTACACTGGGGGGCGGATACCTGGGGATCTGTGGACATCCCTGTTATTGGCAAGGTGAGCACACATACATGTGCACCTACACACACACATACACACAGTCATTGAACGTGGTAGACAAACAAAATGAAGCTTTGTGTGCATTCCCGTTTATTCCACAGACTCATTTACAAAGTTATAACATGAAAAGAATCTGCAGTAACAGGAAGGAAGTTACTTCACAAAACAACAAATCAAAAACGTAATGTCAGACTCGAGATCGACTTAAAACTAGAAGTTGTAGTTTGCATTAGTGTTGAATGGACTGCATTATATTGAGGGGTATGTCTAATGTAGTATAACATCTTTCAATATGTGCAGTCCAGTACAACAGCACCACAATATGACCTCAATAATAAACATGAAGTAGAATTATTACCTTTCAAAACTGAAACATTTACATTTCATAACAGAATTCATGGCAGAGAAATCACATCAGTTTGTACAGGTGTAACTAATGAAGGGCCTGCTGTTATATAAAACAGTCCTGACTTTTTATTTTATTAATAAAAATGTAACCTTGAAAACTAACTGGTTCTGACACTGAAATGAATTTGGTAGCCGTCACACACAAAGAAAAGAAAATCCACAGTATCTCTGATAGTAATAAGACTAATAATGCAGATAATATTGTGTATTGTGAGTGTATTTATCCATTACTTATCAGATAGCAGAAATTAAAACTAAATTACAAGATAAAAAATGATAAAGGCAAAAATAAAGGTGTAAAAATGAAATAAAGGTCATGTGAGCTGTATGTTTGGTGGTCTAATAATGGCTCTCAGGACCACAGTGTGTCTTTTTTTATGCATTTATGCATACACGCTAAACAAATGAGATGTAACGTGTTAATTAGGGCTCATCAGAGATGCAGGTTGATTTTTTTGAGCAGCTGGTTGCTTTAGGTAGCCATACACATATGATATGTATCAACAAAATATTAAATAAGAACTTTTATTGGGTATCAAAATGTATTTTGAACTTTATTTTCACCACTGGCTTTCTATGCTCACTTCAGTTTGGGTGTCTGCTAATTATTTGGAGTAATTTTCATACCAGCAGTGACAATGTCACTGATAATGTTTTGTTTTTTTGCTGTTTGAGGTTTGTCAAAAAAAATAAAAGCTTGTCAATATATAGGGTACATAAGAATATAGGGTAAAAAATATCTGTGTCCCAGTAAATTATGGACTCCAGCTGCACTGTACCAGTGTCCCTCTCTCTCTCCTGAGGCTGCGTCACCATGGCAGCATGGTGGTTGCACCTTATTCCCCCGAGCCTCAGTTCTGCCATAGTGACCTGGAAACTAAATGTCACTGTCTCACAGAGGGATCTCCCTGTAGACAGTAATGTCCATTGTCCCCAATACACACACGCCCACACACACACACACACACACACACGGACACATGCTGCTAATGGCCTCACCTTGAACCTCCACAACCTGTCACCGTACAGTGCCAAAAGACATGCATGCACATATGTATGTGGGCCTGAAGAGGAAGATGGATGCACACACGCTTGATTCTCACATTAAAACGTGTCACCTACATTAATGCACACACACATTTTTTTTTTGCTACATGTCCCACAGCCAATTAGAGTAAAGGTTATCCTCATTCCAGCCAATTAAAATCAGTGCGATCAGGTGCGGCTTGCAGATTGGTTCACGTGAACTTTGTTTTGTGTGTCTGTGTGTGTGTGTATTCCATCCTATATTTCTTATGAAATATTCATTGATAACTGGACTTGATAATTAGTGGTGTGTGTTTTGAGACCTGAAGCGTCCTAATTATATCGGTGGTTATCATTTTTGCTTAGCCCATATATTATCAAAGTATGATTAATAATGTTGTCACATTATTCACTATTTAATTAGAATGAATGTGATCTGTCACGTGACCCTCGTGCTACTACGGCCTGGAGAAAAAAACAACAGCTGATTATCAGTTAATTATGTCCATATGTATGATCATACAAGTGGTAACAGCATTTTAGGTTCTGTGTATTGTCATTATAACACAATTTAATTTAATTGTCACCTATAATCATACAGTAGAGTTATATTCAAATGTATTCCCATAAGCTACTATAATTATTTGGACTATAATAAGACGGTAATGAGAATATAAAATGTTATTATGGTGCTTATAATAGAAAATAAGTCAGTAAAAAGTATTTTTAATTGAACTAAATATGTAATAACATCCAAAATAACAATAAGAACATTCCATGTGCCTGAGATACTCCCTCCAGGTTGGGAGTGAGTCGCTTCCCCAAGTGAGGAAGTTCAAGTATCTCAGGATTTTGTTCACGAGTGATGGGAAAATGGAGCGTGAGACGTTGTGCCGGACTGTTGTAGGGAAGGCTCAGCTCTCAGTTTTCCAGTCCATCTATGTTCCAACCCTCACCTATGATCATGACCGCTAGAGATAGGGTGTGGAGCTCGGACTTCCATGGGGAGCTCAGAATAGAGCCGCTGCTCCTTCGTGTTGAAAGGAGCCAGTTGAGGTGGTTCGAGCGCCTTCCTCTGGAGGCGTTCTGGACACGTCCAACCGAGAGGAGACCACGGGCCAGACCCAGAACCTGCTGGAGGGACTATATAGCCCATCTAGCCTGGGGATGCCTCAGGATCCCTTAAAATTAAAGGAGGCGTCTGGACGTCTGGAGCACCTTCCTAAGAAAATGGATGGACAATAGCAATAATAGCAATAATGACGACAGCTATAATATTTATTAAGGATGGAATCAGGCAGTTAGGATCATCGTGGCCTGAGGATTGAAGCCGTTCCTCATTCTCTCAGTGCTGACCCGGTGTATCCGGAACCTTTTTCCTGATCTCAGCAGGGGTTCGGATTCTCAAAGATTCTTCTAGCCAGCGGCATCTTGTATACGTGTGTTCATGCTTTAGGCAGAGCAGCACATATCGTACATTCAGCTAAATGAACCACCCTTTGCAGGGCCTTGTGAGCTCGCTGTTTCCGTTCCCTGTCAGGATGCGCTCGGTGGTGTAGGAGGTGAAAAAGCCTCCGCCTTGCCTTTCTCATCCAAGAGTCAGTATGCAGTGCCCAGGTAAGGCCCTCAGTGATGTGGACACCATGGTACATGAAGCTACCTCCACGAGGACCAGTTGATATTCAGGGGGGTGTAGTTCCTTCCCCGTTTCCTCCCAAAGTCATGAAGCATCTGTGCTGGCAGGAAACTTGACAAACTCATGGTACATGGTTACAGACATTAGAGTTTTATGGAGAATGATGAAATCATTGTTTATTAACTTTCCAGCAATGCATTTTACAATATACTTACAACTATACTTAGCAACTTACGGCCTGATCCCACCAGCAAATTATCAAAGTCTGGCAGGCAAAACACTCACCGTGGCATCGCATACCCGTCCCCGGTGGGATCCAGGGGTTACCGTGAAGACCCCACTAACTCTAATGCAGGCAGATCTGGGTGTAATCTGAGGTTGACATTGCTCAAAGCTCCTTCCAGTCTCTTTTTAAGTTACCATTTAATGAGAAATGACAAATGCCGGTTCATTCAGTTTACACAAACAAAAGTCCAGTTTAAATTCATGCTGGACTGGCAAAACTGGAAGCCGACCCAATTACGTGGTTTCTTTTCGCCTCTAATATGGTAATATTTTATTTAATACACTATCATGAGTTAATATTTGCACACAGGAGACTTTGTTCTCACAGCTTTGGGATAAATCTCCTTTACTGCAATGCAGTCTGACACTTAATCACACATGATTGATTGCTTGCTTAGTGTGATGAATTTGTTTTTGATTGGGCCTTAATACAATATTTTTGCTCTCAGGCTATTATCCCGTCACCGTGTGTGTAACTTTAAACCTAATGCATTTTGTCTGGGGATTATTGTGTTGCTACATTGTGTTATTTAGATAACAACACGTTTTCTCTACCTGCATTGTACCATCGGTAGATTCAAAAGAGTGATTTACTTTTTGTGTTTTGGTTGAAGGTACTATGTGGCCTGATGTTTATTTATGATGTGGCGTTTACGGGGGTTTGGGGTAGTTACTGGGACCAAAGGCACGGCGGCAGTCACATATTTGCATGGTGTGTCGGACACTGTAGGAGACTTCTAATAAAGACTTTAACTGGAAGAGAAGAATGGACCTTTGCAGAGAACAGAGGGATGGCAATAGGCTAGTGGAAAATGTGTGTGTGTGGAGACAAAAACCCAAGGCATACATCTCAGTTGTGTTTTTCTGTCTCTGTGTGTTTTGTGAGTAAGAATAAAGCAGAGCTGCGCTTCCAGTTAAGGTTAGTTTGAATATCAAAGAGGAGCCTGATGGAGAACACCTGAGGCTAATAGTGGGTGCAGTTATACAGCTAGACATTTGAAGCCAGCCTTTCCCCTTTGTTATTTGTTTATTTGTTCTGTCATTTTCTTGTTTTTCTGCCATTGATTGTGTATGTACAGTACCTGTGTTTGTCCTTTCTTCCCTGTTCCCTGTTGTTATTTTTTAAGACATCTTTAAAGATGTCGCGGAGATATAGACATCACGTAGGAAGCATTAACGCATGTTGTCTGCACATATGGACACCCGCCCTCCATAACTTCCCCATAAGGGGATACCTAACAGTCATAAGAGTCTGCTGTCATAGTGTCATAAATAATATTTCCAGCAGTGAAGGCCACAGAGCGGTAACAGCTGCCACTGGAAACTGAATTTTCTATCTGTCAAGTCATTGGCTCAGTGTGTCCGGTATGATCTGCGGCATCCGAGGGAAATTTTTGTCGCCAAGGTCACAGAAGGGAAAATTGATAAGTTCTATTTCTATGAGTATTTTCGATTTCTACGATTTAAAAAAATATTATTAGTGGAATAATAGGTCATAGCAAAACAAGCCAAAACATTGCAAAAAATGTTTGGTGTGCATATCTGATGCATAACCTCCACAGCACAGGTCACAGTCTAATGAACGCAAAAAGACAAAGACAAATTATTATTCTAGAGAGAAATAGAGTTCAGACACATCTTGATGTTGCATTGCTTCTTTGACACTCTTCATTCCATGGTGTTACTCACCGTCACATACCGCCACTTCACCAGAAACCCCCAAAAATAAAGGTCAGAGGTGGAAATGCCTCAAATATCCCTGGTGTGATTCTATGCAGATGACACCCCTCTCTTTATTGTCTTATAAAAAAACCTACAAGTAACATATTGATTGGGAAGTAGAAAGGTAATGCCATGTTGTATTAGAGTTAATGATGCTTAATTAATTAATAATCCTCTCGTGTACTCTTGACTATATTTGGATAAAGCTAGTTAAATGAAGCATGCACTGACTTACACCATTTTTCAGAAATATGTTTCAAACCTGAAAAAAATAAACAGGAGCAAAACTGTCTTGAAAAATCTTTTTTTCTTTTTTAGTCAGAATTATTCATATTCACATCAGGAGGGCAACTGCCTCGCTGACTCGTTATTTTCATTACTGAATTATCTGCAGGTTATTTTTTTTTTTTCAATTAAACTTTTAGTTGGTGACCTGGAAAGTAAATGTCACCGTCTCACAGAGGGATCTCCCTGTAGACAGTAACGAGACATAAAAAAGAATCTTCATCTTCCCATCCTCATCGTCTTGTTTTGTTCAACCAAAAGTCCAAAATCCAAAAATATTCAGCTCATCTGAGGAGCTTACTTTACTTATTTTACTGTTATCTTTTAAGTGACTAATCATTTCAGCTCTGACTGACCTCATTCCACCAGAATTACAGGACGTTCTCTCACACTGCACTGCGAACGCTCTCTTAGAAATTGTATAACAGCGATTTGCTTTGATTTGAATCCATAAAAGCATTTTTTCACACCCCAGTACTAAAAACTGCAGCACTCTCTTTAAAAAAGTGAGCTCCGTTCTCCCAGTAGTGTTCAGAACAATTCCTCAGCGAGGCTTTTGGGCCGTGCTGTGTTTTTTTTTTTGTCGTCATCATGTCGTTGAGCTTTAATTGACTCAACAAGGATTTAGCAGTCCTCTAATGACACCACTTTGAGGACAAAGTCACGCTCATTAGTTCCCAATGATGCTCGATTCACGTTGAAATTTGCCAGATGTGCTTAGAGTTTAGGGATATTTATATTTGAAGATCCTTCATCACTGACTGTTTCTCTTCTGCAGTCTTTTGTCTTTTCTTACATGACTAACAAGCTCTGTAGTTAATTGAAAGCCACTTTCTTCTTAAAGGCCAGGAGCTATAGTAAAAATAGATATACAGATATATTTGGCCAAAGAAAAAAGGAGAAACCAACAAAAGGTGAGATGAAAATACAGTATAAAGGTCGAAAGAAAAGAAGGGGGTGGAAGGGCGTGTCTGTCCAACCAGCGGACGGCGTTGGTTGCTGGGGCGATAGGCCACGTGAGCCGGTGATTAATGGACGTCGTGCGAGGTGGGCCGTTAAACGGTGTGGGATTAGAGGACACGTAGCGACCGGTGGCCCCACCGTTAACTGGGAGCGCTGATGCTGCCCCTGCTCGGCACGACCTCCGCGGCTTAGCTGGGCTTTCATCTGGCTGAGGGCTGCAGCCGGAGGAGGAGGGGGGAGGTGATGGGGGAGGTGATGGGGGAGGAGGAGGAGGAGATGGGTTCATAATTGTGGAGATGTCAACAGATAGTTTCTGTGTTTGCAGTGGCACCTACCAGCAACGTTTGCTGATAGGCGCCGTGCGATTGGCTCGAGCGGCTAAACGCGACAGTAATGAGTTTTCATGCTGATGCTTCCACAGCTACACACACACACACACACACACACACACACACACAGATGCACACTGTGGAAATACAGATGCAAACCTTCCTTTTTTTTTTTTTTTTTGCTTTTTCCACAGAGGGAAATAAATTACCTTTATCCTGTGTGTGCACGCGTTTCTTTTTGTCCTCTTTTGTGCTTCTGAGATTCAGATTCAGTCTTTCATTCGAGACCCCCGTGCTCTCACAGACAGGTGTCTGCCTCTGCACAGTGCAGGTGGGGTTTGCCAGTGTGTGTGTGTGTGTGTATGTTTGAAGCTCACATATTTGAGTGTGTGTGGGGCATCCATGGGTCATTTATGCTTATGAGTGTGTTTCTGCAAGCCCACTGCTGTTCTGTGGTTTATTAGGATGCTGGATATGAGCTTTGGGGTTGTGCATGGTGCTCAGCACCGCTGAGTCGTGATGACGTGTGTGTGTGTGTGTGTGTGTGTGTGTGTGTGTGTGTGTGCATTTGATCTGCATTTGCGTAAAGTCTTTAAACAATGCTTTCTAGTGTCTGAATGTAAATTTAGTGTCTGAATGTAGATTTTTTTTAACCCCTATTGTCACATCGCTTCCATTCATGAAAACTTGATGTTTGTGAATTAAAATGAGAGAACAGATTTTATTTAAATTGTTTTATGTAGATTTTAACAGAAGAAACAAAGTTGGTGTCGCTTCAGTTTTTCTACAGCTCTGTATCAGCCTGCAGACTGTCGCCAAGGTCACAGAAAGAACAATTGATTTGTTCTTCTATGAACATTTTTTCCACGATAAAACAGTTTTAGGGGAATAATAATAATAAGTCTTTTGACCGGTCACAGTGGAATAAAGGCAAAAATATTAAGAAAATTGATATTTTTCTGAATGAAAGAGAGAAATAGAGTTCAAACACACCTTGATGTTGCGTTGCTTCTTTAACTCTTCATCCCGTGCTGTTACTCAGAGGGTCAGGGTGGATTTTTTTGTGAATTTCATAACCATAATTTCCCTCTCTGTCTCTTCTTTTCCCTCTGCAGGCATTTATTCGTCCGTTCCGGGAGCACCACATCGATCCAACCGCCATCACTCGCCACGACTTCATCGAAACCAACGGCGACAACTGTATGATTCCCATCCTGCCGCTGGCTTACATGGCCTACAAGTTCCTCACGTACACACCAGGTAGCACACCAGCATACATGTTTAATTTCCCCACATAGTGAATATTTCAAGTCACATGACTGCCTCCTTATCACTCCCCATGGCTCTATAATATGTCCTTAATCGCTCCACACAGATCTGATATGAAACAAACACACGTTTCCATCCTGTTTCCTGCCGGTGAGGCTTCTACTGGCTGCTGCTTTTCCTCGTGAACCATCAGCTCTGATATTAGCATGACGTTATCAGATTTATTTGTATCTTATTTTGCTGGAAATTCGATCTCACCCTCTCTGCACAGAGGCAGCAACATGGATGTGATCCCTCACCGGCTTCCCACCCAAGAACACTTGCTGAAGTGCAATGCGACCGTGAGGACTTTAGAAGGTTAACTTTGAAATCGTAGCAGTGACTTGATGTTGCAGGAAAGGAAGCACGGACTGAAGCGTGTCCAGTGATCATGGAAAGGCGCGGGGCGGTCCCGTTGGTAATCGTGTGCGCTGACCCTTACAAGTGCAGGGCGCGAGGGGAGGGACCGGAGGAGGAAGATCAATGGGAACAACCTGCTGTTGAAGAAGCGACATCTCACCTGTACGGTGGCCCTGAAGTGCAAAACACAACAGCAAATTCAAAAACACAATAGCAAATCATAAAACACAATAGCAAATGTAAAAACACAATAGCAAATTCAAAAACACAATAGCAAATTCAAAAACACAATAGCAAAACATAAAACACAATAGCAAATGTAAAAACACAATAACAAATCAAAAAACACAATAGCAAATTCAAAAACACAATAGCAAAACATAAAACACAATAGCAAATCAAAAAACACAATACCAAATGTAAAAACACAATACCAAATGTAAAAACACAATAACAAATCAAAAAACACAAAAGCAAATTCAAAAACATAATAGCAAATCAAAATACACAATAGCAAATCAAAAAACACAATAGCAAATAAAAAAACACAATAGCAAATGAAAATACACAATAGCAAATCAAAAAACATAATAGCAAATCAAAAAACACAATAGCAAATCAAAAAACATAATAGCAAATCAAAAAACACAATAGCAAATTCCAAACGGAAAAGGTAGGTACCCTCGGGTGACATGAATCGTCGCTGATTGGACTGGTGGTCTGTCCTTTGAACTGGAAGGACGTGGTTTAGATGTTTTCAAAATATGAGCGCTGTTAACTTTCTGAATTTGCTGTTGTGTTTTTTGATTTGCTGTTGTGTTTTGCACTTTAGGGCCACCGTACACCTGTCATGTCTGCACTTTGACTTGAGTCATGAGGTCGACTGACGGATTGAGAGGAGGAGGGAGGAGGGTTGATATCCGTTAGCTGAGGGTTAGATTGAATTCTTTGAGGTTGAGCTTGACTCAGAAAGTCAGAGCTGTGTCAGTGGTCATCGTGAGGAAGATGACAGAAAGAGTCCAAAGAATCTTGGGGTTTAAAGTCGATCCACCAGGATGAGTTGGGCAGAATGTGAGACCGACTCAGGCACTTCTGATGAACTTTGAGAGTGTCTCTAATTCTCCTTGATCAAGCGTCAATAAATAATACAGCATAAGACATCAGAGGCTGCTGAACACTTTCTTCCCTCCTGACCATTGACCTTTGACTTCAGCAATTTCTCTACAACAATATGGTTTCAGAATGAGTCCTGAAAGGAAGTTTTATACTTCAGGACATGGTGCAAAGTGGAAACTCGCAAAGGTCAGCTACTTGTTCGCAGCAGGGACCGGTGAATGTGGGGGTGAGGGAGGGGAGATTAGAGGGGAGAGAGAGCAGCACTGAGGTTTGCTCGTAGGTGACATCCACACCTGTCATGTCGCACACCGCAGGGAGTCAAGAGGTCACGAGACAGAGACAGAAAGAGAGAGAGACACGGGAGGGACGCGGCGACATCCACACCTGTCATGTCCGCACCTCGAGAGGTCACCGCTAAGAGTTTGAGGCAGAGGGTCGAGAGTGCACGGAGAAGAGAGGGAGCGAGAGAGCGCGGGGGGCGGAGGGTGACGGAGGGTCATGCAGCGGTAAGATGACATCTAAACCTGTCATGTCAAGCTCCTCGCTGCGTCGTGCGGTCACCAGACAAAGACAGAGACGGAGGTGGACGGGGGAAAGCTGAAAGCCGCGAGGCGACATCTCCAGCTGTCATGTCTGCACTTGAACCGGGGTCAAGAGATCGCTGTTTTAACCAAAGAGAGGGAGCGAGGGATGGAGGCGGACAGAGAGAGGACAGCTGTAAGTCAGACCGACAGAAAGGACTCGAGTGAATAACAAGAGTTAGCTGTGTGACAGACAGCAGAGTCGTGTTCGGACAAGACGGACGTGAAGCAGACTTTCACAAAGCAGGTGTCGCCGGCTCAATTAGTGCCGTTCAGACGACGGCGGCCGACACACTCCAGCCTGTTTTCATGCGTCATGTCATTTGGAGAATTGTCGCGCTCAGCTGCTCCTGACACATTTGTCACCTGTCAGCTCACATCAGCACTGACACCATGAACCTGAAGCCAGTCTCTTCTCCGAGCATAGCTTCAGGTGTAATCCTGCATTTAGGAAATCTAATTAAATACTTGTACCCGGCTGACAAAGATGCCTCCGGTTCACATTTTTCTTGACAGTTGTGAGTGTTTCGGCTGCCTTTCAGTACAGCCCGGCACACTGTGTGCTAGTTCACTGGACATGAGAAGTAGCAAGAAAGCCCAGTGCCAATGTCAGTTTGTTCAACCAGGCAATGAATGATGAGTGCTGGGTAAACTATCTAGCTGCTTGAAGCAACATTGCACAGAATTTGGTATTTTTCCAGTTACCACTGTGGTAAATATGAACAGCTGCACTCGTGTATTTGTCCTGATTACATAACTTATGATCAAGAACCAGCGAGTCGACAACTTTTGCTTACAGCCAGACATCAAGTCAGGTCAACAACACAAGACCTGATCCAGCTAATGTTACTGACTCGTCTCTCTGGGTGCCCCTTTGTGAGATGATCGGTATGTTTCCACATTTGTTTGCTACATTTTGTCTGATTCATGATGCAGAGATCAAAATGAGATGGTCTCTTAAAGACCTCTACTGTCTTTGTATTTTTGGATCTGCTTTCAGTCCTTTTTCTTTGCAGCCGTGCAAGTTAATTCTGATCTGAAAGTGATTACTGATCAGTATTAATAATGTAACTTTTAGTTCTTTTCTCTGCTTCATTAGTAAATTCAGGTTTAGTTTTGTGTTTGAGAATGAATTCATCATTTTTTCTCTCTTATCCTCTGAATTCCAGTGAAAATCACTCATAAAAATGAAATGGGGTCTGTATACACAGATGATATTTACCACTTTAATGCCATTTTTATACAGTCATATATATTTCCTCCTCTTTTTAAAGTCCTACCCAACTGAAACATCGATATCCAGGCACCGTGAATACATGAACAGAGGTTAACTGTTGTATCCAGGTGTCAGAAATATCATCTCACTGTCAGCTGTGGATCCAGGAGCCGAGTCTCAGCCGAGGTCTTCTTGTATTTGTGAAGCTGAACAGTTAAAATTTAAAGTGATGCAGAATAAACAGAACCTGTCACACTGTGTCTCAATATATATATATATATAAAGGTCTTCTCTTGTATTATCTCAGGCTAAGTGCTGCTTCTCCCTTAGGTTGAGGTAATTAAAAGTCATTATTTGATCATTTCCAGCATTGTTCACATAAATTGAACAAAACCTTTGATTTTTAAAAAAAATCTAATTTCTTTTCTCTCCTGTAAAAACTGTAATTCAAATCTAGCTTTCATCCAACCGGTTCACAGCTTTGACTTGACCTCTTATTGTGTGACATCGTGGCCCCTGGATCCAGTTTCAAAAGAAAACGCATCACATTAAAGAAAGATGCACTCCGAATCCTGCGTCGGTGTCACTTTCTCACAGAATTCCCCAGACGCCAACTCCACCTTCATCTGAATATCACGGGAAAAAAACCATGACGCACATTCTGTCCCGTCCCACGGGGCCTTTGTAGGAATGATTAGAGCACGAGAGAGGGACTGCAGAAGTTGTTTAAATATTAAAAGGTAAAGTGTGTGTGTGTGTGTGTGTGTGTGGGAGTTGCTTAGTAAAGAACAGACAGAATTTGAAGGGTCTGATTTTCTCGTGTGATGGCACACAGCGGAGTGAAGAGTCTCACCCCTGACCGACTGAGTTAAGTTTTCCTCTTGATGCCCGCGGTGCCGAGGTGAAAAACATCCGCGTCGTTTGACTGATCTCGACTCGGCCTCTGTGATTTTGGCAAACGGTCTGTTGCTTTTTCACAACACGTCGTCACTGCTCGCCGTCTTCAGGACCCTCTCCCCTCATCATCATCATCCCACTTGTCTGTCTTTGTCCTCCCCTCCACTCCTCTCCATCTCTCTCTGTCTCCTGTTCGTTCCTCATCCTCCCCCTCGGTCCCTTCATCTCTCTGAGGCTCCTGCTAGCATCGTCTCTGTGGGAGTACTACGCCTTCATGCTGGCCCTGTTCATTACACTAAACAGTTTGATCAATTATTCTATTAACTTTACTCTTTCTTTCTTTCTTTCTTTCTTTCTTTTCTTTCTTCGCTCTTTTCAGAGGCCTTGGCGGCGTCCTATCCGTGGGACTGTTATGTCTTCGCCCTGGCGGTTTTCGTGACGCTGACCAATCAGATTCATAAGTGGAGCCACTCCTACTTCGGGCTGCCGCGCTGGGTCACGCTGCTCCAGGACTGGCATGTGGTGTTGCCACGGAAACACCACCGCATCCACCATGTCTCGCCACACGAGACGTATTACTGCATTACTACAGGTAAGAACGAGTTAGTGCTGTCAGCGCCGTGCCAATCTCACAGTAAGATGACATGTTGCCTTTATTTCAAAATAAGAGCACACTGTTGCTAAAATAAGAGTAACATAAACAAAATCAAACATGTGTTATGGAATTTCCTCTCCTTAGGTTACACAAGGTCACGTGAGGGCCTTGACGTCCTCACCAGTATTAATTGTTTGTCTTTGACTGGATGCCAGTCTATCTCAACACTGAGACCTGTTGCTGCCTTCATAGACATAATAGATAGCTGCCGTTGACGTTCCAATCTGCGTAAACAGACATCTGTGTTACAGGAATTTTAAAGAAAAACCCTTAAATAAGGAGGATCGGATTCAAAGCATCAAAGTTTGCAACACACTAAAGGGGTTACAGAGAAAAAGGCTCCCTGAGGAGCTCTGACAGTTGGTTCTTATACATTTTTCTAAAGATGGTTAACAGGCAATTTGCATATAAAGCATCTAAACCGTTTTCTTCAACATATCCCCTAATGAGTATCCAGTATGTCCCCGATCTAGATGTCACCTCTCTGACCTGTCCCTGGGCCTCATTCTGTCCTGAAATCCCTCTATTCATACATTAACCTGAACTTTACCTTATCCTGCCAGTCTCAGGAAAACAGCAATAAAAGGAAGTGCCCTCAGGACATGTACAGTAATAAAGGAACAAACATTGTATAAGTTAAAACATCTAACTAGCTGTGTAACCCTGATTTTTATGACAATCTGTGTCTCCAGACTAGAATATGCTGACAATAACACCTCCATGGGTAAAGACATTCTCTGTGACTAATTCTGGGCGTGAAGTATATGTGGTGTTATCTTTGGGTTTAGAGTCGATCCACCAGGATGAGTTGGGCAGAATGTGAGACCGACTCAGGCACTTCTGATGAACTTTGAGAGTGTCTCTAATTCAATAAATAATACAGCTTAAGACATCAGAGGCTCCTGAACACTTTCTTCCTTCCTGACCTCACCATTGACCTTTGACTTCAGCAATTTCTCCACAACAATATGGTTTCAGAAAAACAGATCAGCTGGAGAGGGGCCAACACTATTCATGTAGCTGTTTTTCAAAGGTTAGAAGTTGATGCTTTCCGGTCTCCTAAACCAAATGAGCTCTTTTTCTTACTTAATCAATAATCAGCTTTAATTCAAAATCAGAAAATCACAAGTTGTTTTCATTTAAAAAAAAAAAAACACAACTTCCACTTTAACTTGAATCAGACTTGGCACATGTTTAAATGTGTAAAAGTCACCGTGACCGAGTCGCTCCGTCCTGTCGACTCTTCTGCGAATGTTCCCCCCCAGAAGAGTGTGAGAGCTGCTGCTTAATTACGGTGATTGTATGTGACCCACATTGTTCTGACGAACAGTCGTGTGATCGTCGGCAGCTCATGTGAGAAAATATGATCTTTGAATTTGAGTGAAAAAGTTGGCGTGAACTTTTTCCTCCGTCCTGCTGATGGTGATTTCAGTATGAGAGGGAAAGGTTGGAGAAACAACACCTCCGTCAGGCGCTTGACTTTTGAACACCGCCAGATGTTTATCAGTGTGTATGTTGTGGGGCGACCATCTTAGATCACCGTAATCGAAGCTGATGACTGATGAATCATTTTCACTCACGATTCTTGACAGATTGGAACAAAATGGCGGGCCGTGTCTGTGTTCTTATAAATAACTAAAAGTTCTGTTTGTGCATGTGTGTGTGTGTGCGTGTGTGTGTGTGTGTGTGTGTGTGTGTGTGTGTGTAACAGATCCACATTCGGTATTCTGTGTGCATCTGGGTGAGAGGGAGAGAGGGAGGGAGAGAAAAGAGGGAGGATACACAAGGGGGATTCAGCTTGTACGTCACCCTGCGCCCCTGCGGACGACAGATGTGTGTGCTTCAAGTGTGTGTGTTTGTACACGTGCACACTCGTGTACATCTGCATACTCGAGCATCTGTGTGTGTGTGTGTGGGTCTTTTTGACCTCCTCTTCGGTTTCTAACCTGCGTGTGTGTGTGTGTGTGTGGGAGGTGGTGGGTTGGTGGCGGCAGTCGAGGGAGGGGGGCCCACAGGGGACGATGACGGCCCCCCCACACGCTCCCCTCCTCCCAGCCTGGCTGCCTGGGCCCGGGCTTGGATTCCACTGGGGCTCGCCTAGCTGCCTTTGTGTTCGCCACCGGCTGACAATCCCCATGTATATTTAATGCTAACCTGCTGTCTGTTCTAACAAATAGGACTTCACAGGCAGAGGGGTGATGGAGGGGTGGAGGGGGAGGTGGAGGACAGGGGAGGAAGGGGAGGCGGGAAGGGCGAGGAGAGGGTGGGAAGGAAGCAGGGATTTGGAGGGGGTACCAAAAAAAAAAAAAAAGTCTAGGGAGAAACCCGAGCGAGAGAGAAGAGGAAGAAGAAGAAGAGATGGAGGGAAAGAAAGAGAAATCAAACAAAACCGCTGGCTGCTTCACCGTCTTCCAGCAGAGAGAGGGTCGCTGGAGGGACACACACACACACACACACACACACACACACACACACACTCTCACACACACACACACAGACACACATGC
This sequence comes from Larimichthys crocea, assembly GCF_000972845.2. Taxonomy (NCBI): domain Eukaryota; kingdom Metazoa; phylum Chordata; class Actinopteri; family Sciaenidae; genus Larimichthys; species Larimichthys crocea. The sequence continues at coordinate 9,174,239 of NC_040031.1, forward strand.
CCACAGCTACTGTATAGCTTGCACCCTATGCAAACACATCATGGGTGGTGGTGTGCGAGCATCAGACAAAGGTAGCCTGAGTACACACAGCCCATGTCGATGTCTCTATTTGCTTCTTGCTGCCTGTGTGTGTGTGTGTGTGTGTGTGTTCTCATCTTTTCTTTCTGCATTTGTGTGTGAGCCCAAAAAATAAAACTGCATTTGTGCGAGCGCTTTATTCTACATACGGAGTGTGTGTGCGTGTGTCTTTGGTAATAATAGTAGAAAGGGTCTTTTATCTGGAATGTCAGGGGACTGCTCGGCTGCTTCTGAAGCAGCGATGCTTGTACATGTGTGTAACGTGCTCAGCGTGTGTGTGTGTGTGTGTGTGTGTGTGTCGAGACTATTATACAGTCATGCATGTATGCATTTGTACATGTAAATGTACTTTGGCCTGCAGCCATGTATAATGTATTTAACTTAAACATACAGTGGATTTGTTGCTATTAAAATTCTGTAACTACAGGAACCGAGAATCTGGAAGTGTGTGTGTGTGTGTGTGTGTGTGTGTGTGTGTGTGTGTGTGTGTGTGTGTGTGTGTGCATTTCTGTGTGTTAGTCGGGGCTAAGGACATCTCCTGGGAACATCCCCTCATCTCTCCACCCCTCTGAAATCTAGTCTGAATACAATGATGAGGGTGAGACGGGAGGTTAGATGGAGACAGAAGAACAGAGGATCGGGGTGCAGGAGGGAGGAAATACGAGGGAAAGATGGGAGACAATAGAGGGAGGAAGGAAGTTTAGAAAAAAAAATCACAGTCCTGAATGTTTGGAGGGGAAGGATGAAGGTCAGAGAAGAGATGGTTGGAAGCAGGTCAATACGAGCCGGCGTCGGCCCTGTGGGGTGCTGCTGGAGCGACCAACACGGCCACAAACAAAACAAATATCTAAATACAGTAGCAGAATCCTTTCAGGCCTCCGAGTTCATGCACTGATCTGTCCGAAACACTTAGACCTGTACATCAGTGTCATCCTCCAGGTCATTCCACAACTGTAGAGTGTTCAGCTGACAGCACTGTCCCGCGGTGTGCCGGGGTTTTATAATTGAGCAGGACTCTTTAACTTTCCTCCGACTGTGTGGGAATCCGACGATTTCACATCGCAGATGACGAACAGAGGCGTTAAAACACGAGACTAATACACTGAAACCACCGGAGTCGATGTTTGAAGTGGCAACTGCGAGTCGTCTCTGAAGGAAAAGTCCGGATTCAGGGACAGCCTGAGCTAAAAACTACATTCGTGGTGCCCAGAGGATGAATCGTTAGTGTCAGAAATCTCCTGGACTTGTTTTGATACCGACACTTGTATCAGAAATGCCTCCGATACTGCAGAGAATGCGGTATCAGGTACCGGTGAGATCAAGCCTTCTGTGTACTGATCCGATACCCTGAAACGGGGCCCATTCACCTTGTTTTTCCCAGAACTGAAGTCATGACCTGACCTAGTCTGACTCTGTTCGGCTTACCCTGATATTCTAACCCTAACCAACCCAAGCCGTCGGCCATGTGCTCAATCATACATTGGGTCTAACAACTGGAGTAGGATACAGCTGTGAAAACATGATGTTCTGACTTCCTGTCTCCTGTTTCCATGTTTCCTCTCATCCCAGGTTGGTGTAACTATCCTCTGGACCAGCTGGGCTTTTGGAGACGGATGGAGCGATTGATCCAACGAATCACAGGGCAGAAACCGCGATCCGATGACATGGCGTGGGCCAAGAAGACCGACAGATAAACACACAAACGGGGGTGGATGGATGGATGGATGGGTGGACGGATGGGCGTGCAGATGCAAACGCATAGAAATAGAGATGGATGGGGAACACACACACACACACACACACACACACACACACACACATTTTACTCATGTCCTTGTGCTTCTCGCTTCTTTGCTAAAGAGCAAACATTCAAAGAAACTGTGTCGACGGTTCGAGTGTTTTCTGTGTTTGAACGTAGGAGGTGAACGCATTGCAGCCGATCAGCTTGTAGTCCTGTTTAACCAATGAGGTGGTGGTGTTGGTGGTGCGTAGTTGTAGGAGGTTTCTGGAGGATGGGCTCTCCAGGAGTGACACCACGCTGCCTGTTGTTACACCGCACACATACACACCTGTGGAGGTTTTTTGATTTCTCGGTGTCTGTTAGTGTTTTTGACTTTTCGTTGAAAGCCCCTTTTAGAAACCTCACGGATGTTTGTACACACAAGAAGGTGAAAATCTGATGACTGTGTGCTTCAGAATCAAAAACCTAGACCGTGATGAACTCCCCTGTGCTCGAGGGAAGACGACCCAGATGAGACACAGGTTTGATAAAAACACTGTAGCTTCCATCATAACTATTACAGCACTGATATTAACATGTTGGCTGCAGAACTCTCCAGTTTTGTTTAGCTGCTAATAGAAGTTTGTGTTCATCTTACGTGTGCTTTGAGAAATAACAGAACTTTTCTTGTGTCTCGTTGATCTTTACGTTCAGAACGACGGCCTCATTTCTTCTGTAGTTTTAGGAAAACACTTCTATACGAAGTTTCTACATGAACATATTTACTGCGTTAATCATCTCGAAGCCATTATGAGTACATCTCATTGGAAGTTGTATTTCACTTGAATATAGATGAGTTCGATTAATTTGCACGAGTCATGAATTAGTTCTAGTAAAGAAGCATTTAATCTTTTTATGCTAATTCAAAGAGGCGGTTATTCGTTGATTCTTCCGATATTAAATCTGAAGGAGTCCACTAAACGTTAAAGGAACAGTGCTGCCATCTTTCCTGACATACAGAAGGGACACAGCTGAACCTGTAACTGGTGATTCAGCACGATAAAGCATGTTAAAGCTCGTTAAAGCTCGTTAAAGCACGTTAAAGCACGTTAAAGCACGTTAAAGCACGGAATAGGACGTTTTTAACTTCGGTTACAGAAATTGTTGACATGTGGGGGAACAGCTAGCCTGGCTCTTTCCAAAGATCCCAAAGTCCACCTACCAGCACCTCGAGCTGATTAAGCTTACTTCAAAGTCCAGTGTTAGTGTTAATTTAATTGCCTCTTGTGCATTGCAGTCTCCTCACATCACCCTCACCTTCCTCGTGTAAAGGAGGAACGACACTTTAAGGACCCTGTTTAGATCAGATTTGTATTTTTTTGTTCTGGGCTACTGTAGAAACATGTTTACACATGGCGGCCTCTATTCCACTGTAGATATAAAAGGAGAATTTTAATATATTTATCATCATACGTGCATGAAAACATAGTTATAAATATTATATTCCATGTTTACCTTATTCTGAAAATAGTCCCCAATTCTGACACACTGCACCTTTAAGCTAAGCTCACTAATTAACACGTGTCTCATTAGTTTCATCCATAAATAAACATGTTGTCACCTTTGGACAGAGCCGGGCTGCTGTCCTGTCTTTGTGCTGGACTAACTTTGGTGTCAGAAAGTGAATGAGCGCATGGTAAACAGTGTTTGGAGGAAGTGTAAGATGAAACAGAGAGAGTCTGGCATGTTTGGATGGCAGCTTGATGTTCATGTATAAGGTGGTTCATCCTTTCTGTTCGTGCACCTGCAGACAGAAATCCATCCAGCAGAAGTTCGATGTCTGAGGCCACAGACTGCGTCCTGTATGTGTAGTTAGCATTAGCTTTTCACCTCCACTTGGGATGCTCAGCGGAGGGAAAGCTCCTTGTCACGTTCTGCATCAGTAGGAATTTTAATTCCACCACCTAAAGCACTTCCTAATCATTTTTAATCCTCACCGTGCCCAGAGTAAACATTCGCAGGATTTCACGAACAGTTGCAGTCATCGAAAACCATTTTTAGAAAATCACGATTCATCGCATCTCGGATCCTGTCGTATAGAAAAAGACAGATCTCATCAGCACTTCTGCAAGATGCTAATTGGTGCCGCCAGCTGCCCCACTGTGCTGCTTATTCGACTGCAACTGTAAATAGGAAACAGAAAAAAAAAAAAAGATGTGTCACCGAACCTGCAAACCTAAATCAGAGATCCGCTGAAGGAAGGAATGCACGACAGCGTCAGCTCGTGGCAGCTTTCTGTTCGCTTAGAAGATGTCTCTGATTTCTGTTTCACGCGCTGACACGTGCACTCTGTACTAGTCCTGCTGCTTGACTTGTAGTTTATTTCTAGGCTGTAAATCCCTTCAGTCACAGGTCAATGATTACAGCACTTTATCGTTTTACTGAATCAATGTCTGAAAAATGTGTCCTGCAAGCTTCTGTTCACTCATGATTACACATACAGGTTAAATCTAACACACACACACACACACTCTCTCTCTCTCACGTTGTGTTCTGTTGTTTTCTCTCTGGCTTTATAATTTTCTATTTTTTTATGAATGGATCGAGCCTTGTACAGTATAGTTGAATTTTGACGTTCCATCTTGCAGCTCAGCGCTCGCTGCTCGTCTTGCCTTAATGTTTTTAAATCTGCTCTTTGAGTTAAATAAAGGTTTATTAACTCCAAACGTTCACGTCGCCGGTGTGATAATTCTTTCTAACATGAAAAGCATACGTCTCATTTATCTCTGCAGGGCTGTGAGCCACGCTGCTCCGAGGATTGAAGGGGCAGTCTCGGTGTCACATTATTTTCATGCTGTTTTGAAAGACCTCCATTGGCGTCTGAAGAAGAAGTTAAAGAGGCCTGTTGATCTAAGAATATGTGCAGACAAAAAAAAATGAGAACACAAAATGGGGACATGTGGGTAAAGGATGTGCACTTTTCATTAATCTTAAAGCATGCTTCTGTCAGGGTTAATGCAGTCCCTGGCTCAAAAGTTTCATTTGCAAGGAATACAAGAAGCCTGCTGAACCACCAGCGCCCTCTAGTGTCGGGTTGACGTTTCTACTCTGGCTGCATTATCCATTTCACATCACAGATCTTTAGATAGATGATCTGGAGTCCACGGCAAAAGGTCGGAAGGTCACCCCCGTTCCGCTTTCCGTCCCCGTCTCCCGACCTCGGTTCAGTGAATCTCAGAGAGCTGCCTCCCCAGAAAGCAGAGCCCCTGTTGGGGGTGCAGATGCTGCAGAGGCACCTCTGGATCCTGCTGAGAGCCGGAGGCAGGACCAGTGCCGGGGAGGAGGGAATGGAAGGTAATTAGAAAGGAGAGAAGACAAGGACAGGGAGGAGAAAAGAGGGGAGGAGGTGCAGAGACAGATGATGGAATGAAGAGTGAAATATTTATTCATTTAATATTTAGCTACATGAAGTTAGTATTTGTTACAAGCTGGTAAAGCTGATGAAGATAACCAGCATCATTGGACTAAGTGATGCTGTGTCAGAGTGAACGCAGCGTTTTTTTAAGTTGGTTCAACTTTAAAACGTGCGTTCCCCTGCTGCCTTAAAAATGTGACTTCACTGAAATTAGGTTGAATAATTAGTTCACAGTTGTCTTGAGTTTTTTCTTTTTCTTTTTCTTGAGTAACCAAACTTGGGAACAGTTTACAAGAGTAGACTGAACGAACAGCTGTTCAGTCACAATCACGTATGCTTTCCGTTTTCGTCTTTCTCGGTACGACGAGTCGACCTGAAGGACTTCCAGCTGCTGTTGGAGGATTGTAAGCAGGATTAAGCAGCACGGAGGTCTCAAACTAGGAACAATCATGTTTCCTTCCAGATCATTTAAAGTCAACAATAGTTGACGTTAGAGGAACTGGTGTGTATTTTTAAATGTTTCATTTCATAATTCACTTGAAATAAATAAAACTTTGATTTTACGTCAACTCGATGAGAGAAGATGAGTCCAATAAATTCCTGCGTGATGTTTTACGGTCTAGGTCATGTAAAAGTTTCATATTAGACAATAGAAATTTACAAAGCTACAACTAATAAATATGTTTGAGAGAATCCGGATCAGGATGATGATGAGGATTGTTGTCTGAGGCTGCACCTTGCAACTTGCAATGACAACAACATGTTTTTTTTAGCAGGTCTAGGACCAAACAGAGCTGAGACTGATGGACGTATTTGGTCTTAACCAAATCATGGGCTATGTAAAAGTCTGACATGATGATGATAGAGGAAGAGTTTAGGAATCCCCACAGTTGTACACCTCAGAGAGGGCCATGCATGTGTACCAACTTTAATGACGATCCATCCAAAAGTTGTTGAAATGTTTCATCAGAAACCAAAAAAAAATACAAATCAGGCAAAACTAATTTAGACAAATCCTCTGACGACCATGAATGTTGAGACGTGTCAGTCTGGATCAAAGGTGGACGGGCTGATTTCACGTAGAAATCACTCACAAACCAATCACTGTTCAAACATTTGGATTAAATCTGGATGTTTAAACAGATTCAGTCAGATTATTGGTACCCTCTCTACATTTGACTAAGAGTTCTGGGGACGGGGGGCGTATAAGAAGTAACCCTAGGTTAGCAGATCACACGTACAAACACAGAGACACTGTCCGTTGTACCTGAGTGCAAACGTGCACACACACACACACACACACACACACACACCGGGGGGTGTGACATGTTGCAGAAGTCTTGCTGATCTCACACGTCTTCATATAGCTCACAGTAAGAGCTCCTTTGTCATTCCCACATTACTGCCATCACTTCCACTGTTACACCCAGCGCTAACAAGACACACATGCAGCTAGCCTTCTTCTTCTCACACACACACACACACACACACACACACACACACACACGCTCCCTCTCTCTCTGCGTGGTGGTGACATATTGGATCTCACTATGCTGATGTGCTTGGCTGATCAGTGTCTCATGCTGATAGCTATTAAAGTTTCTATCAGACACACTGAGACGCAGGGCTTGATGGCAACACTTGCAGCAGTTAGACGCAGGGACATGAATCTGCAGCTTTTAAGTTGATAATTCATTCAAACATAAAAGTTCCTTTAGCATATAGATATATGTACACACACACACACACAGGTCCAAAGTTTGGACACATCATACAGGGTGGTACTGGAGTGCATGGTGCTGAAAGCTGTTTCTAATATTCTTATTTATGTAAATAAAATATTAGAGACATCTCTCAGTACATGCAACAAACTGTAACTTTTATATTATAATTAATTATCACATGCAAACTCATGTCTGCAGCTGTGCTACCTGTGAAGGCCTGTGTCTCAGCATGTCTGATGACAGAGTTGTGTGGGATCTAGTGGCATCTAGTGGTGTTCTTTCAGATTGCAACCCCTTTCACTCACCCTCCTCTTTCTTCGCGGTCATGTGGGAAACCCTGCCTATACAGGGCCTGGGCTTAGTTTGTGTGTCCCGGACTACCGTAGGAACAAGGTGATTCAACGTGGTGGACAATGTAGAAGAGGACCCGCTGTGTGTGTCGATGTAGAAAGTCAGATTATGTTTCATTTCTGTCATATTATATGAACGGAGTGCCCTCACTCTTGGACCTTTAAGGTTAGGGTCAGAGCTGTGGTTGAAGTTTGAGATAAGCAACAAAACCACAGACCGAGTCTGCCTCAGGGAAAAACAGGACGGTGAAACGAGGAATGAAGCTCAGCTATGATGTGATGTTGTGATTTTGACGTTACCTTTAAATATCTGAGAACTTATGTGAAATAACATGAATACATTAATAATGAAAGTTCTTCTACAGATTGACTCCATCCTTAAAACTGGCTCCAGTCTTAACTCTAAGTAAAACTCTTAGGACCGATAGCTCAAACCAGTCTTGGGCAGCAGAGAGAGGCAGTTAATCTTCCCTTCTCCTCTTTATTTGTGAGATGTTCTCCCATGTGTTGACTTGATGCAATAAAAAAAGAATATATATAACTCTGTACTTTTCATCTGCTTCCGATCCAGACTTGAGGTTCTGAGGGAGGAGAGATTCGTCCCAGTGTGGTCTAATGTGGATTTCAGACCTCGACTTGTTTCTTGTGCGGCTGCACGTGACTTCTGTCAGGGTGCGAGAACGCCGCGATGATTCTCGTTAAGATCGAGGTGTGTTCACACCCTCGGCATTATCTTTCCAGTGTGTGCGTGCACACCTTAATGCATACGACAATGTCTTTGTCTTTTTTTTAACATTGTGTGGATGCTGGAAAGTATATGAATCTGTGTGTTTGAGTGTGTGTGTGTGTGTGTGTGTGTGCGCCTCACCTGCAGGTGCTCATACAAGTGAGAAAGCCAATTATGAGAGCTGACAGACAAGCAGTGAGGCATTAGAGACTTTGTCTCTTTCATCACACAACCTGCAAAATCATTAAAGCTTTCCTCGCAGATCTCTTCAACCAAATATCCAAACATCAGAGATTCCAGATATGTGAATCATCGTACATGAAGGATACGTCTGCAGATCAGTGCTGTGGCGCTCCAGATCGGTCTTGGTGTCAAGTCCACTTTTCTGAAGGTCTCGTCTCGGAATCGACTGCATCTTTACTCGTCTTGTCTCGATCTCAGACAAAGAGGACCCAGGACAGTAAAGACCACAACTGAGCATCTTTAATCAGCCAAGCCATAGTGTCATAAATAACGTGTAACTTTACAACATTTTCTTTGAGGGGAGCCAGCTCCTGGACTTGACATGGTCTTGATCCCTCAAAGTCTTGGTCTTGATGCACTCTGGTCTTGGTTTAAGTGGTCTTGACACTGCTGGTAATATTCAAGAGCAGCATGTCTAAGCCTCTTTTTAGTCTCGACACCCTTAAAAAATAAAATAGCCTTTTATTCTTCTACTTAGTTCTTTTTAAACTTACCTTGTAGTTTCTTAATTACGAGCCTCTGACAAACAGTTGAGATGTTCATTTACAGGAAAAGTTCAGTTTAAACAATCTGCATTTTTTTTCTCCATTGACGTGAAAAAACATTATTTTTTAAGTTAGATAAAAGTTTAAAATGTTAAATATTTGAACAGAAGTCTGTTCTTTGTTGAACCAGATCAGACTTCTTTCAGTTTTCCTGGGTGATGGATCGTCTTTCGACAAACCGCTGACTTGTTTTCCAGTAAGTCCAGATACACCCCTGGGAAGAAATCACACCAACCGCTGGGATTTTATTTCTGAGGTTGAGTTAAGTACGGTGCATTTTTCAACAAGATAGAAAAACGAGTGCTGTGTTGATGTTCTCTTGTTTTACAGTAAGGCATTTAAAGGAGACCACAGCTCGGATACCTCAACCCTCCTGACAACTTTAGGATGTTTCTGAACTTTCAGCATGCCAGCAGACGAAAAACAAAGAAGTTTTCTCACACAGCTTTTCCTCTCACACACTGAACCGTACATACAATACATGAGACGTCACAGCGTCTGTCTGAAAGCTGCTGTAATGCCACCTGGTGGTTGTGTTCAAAACAATAACATGAAACATGAAATATCTATATAATGTACACTCACACATGTCAACAAAAATCAAAGATAAATATCATATCATGGATAAAAGAGGTGTGTAGAATGTTTATTATACAGCAATAACTGTAAAAATGATACATTAAACTTCATAATGTTATATTAATTAACATTTAATACATGTTTTATTCCCATTATCTAGAAAATACATCTTTTATGTGTCTATTTTAACAACATATTACTCTAAATAATTAACATATTAACGTTCATATTCAAAATAATTCACCACACATCATGCCATGAGCCCAGAAAGCTTTCTGCATTGACCAACTTCAAGAGATCAGTGCTATATGTAGTTTTAGTACGAAAACATATTTTTATATTGTTATATTTTTCCAGAAATGTATTTTAAGTCATGAGTTCACTGCTTCGCGTGTAAAAAGATATAATATGTTGCTAGTGAGCTTCAGGGGTGCTGGTGCTTCTCATGTAACTCTGAGAAAATGAATAAACATATTTCCCAAAATGTAGAATTATGCCTGTGAGGGTTTTTGTCCAATAACACTAAAAAGCATAAAAACAAAAAGAAACAAACAAGGAAAGAAAAGAAATGTGTAAATATGAATCTATAGAATGAAAAAGAAACGGATCATCAGTGCAGGATGCTGCTCATTCATCACCACTATTAGCAGGCGCAGTTATTTATTACTGTTTACTTTGTCGTCAGCACAAACAGCTAAATATGTCAATTTAAACAAACAAGCGCGACAGCTTTGAAACAACACGCCGCTCGTACCTCGAGCCTCTTTTGTTAGTGTGTAAACAGTTAAATTAGTCTCATCTCACACTTCTGCTCAGCAGTGCAGGGGGTGAGCGTGACAGGGGCGGGGGCGGGGGTGAGGGTTTGAGGGGAGGGTGTGGTGGAGGTGGGGGTGGAGAGCCAGGGAGCGAGGGAGCAGGGTGGGAAAGTGGGCCTTCACTGGTACCATGGGACTTGGTGATGAATAGCTGACACAGGACTACAGGGACCCGGGCACTGTCAAACTGTCATACCACTCCCACTCATACACACTGGGAATGCTAATTAGAGACGTGCATTGTATACGTGTGTGTGTGTGTGTGTGTGTGTGTGTGTGTGTGTGTGTGTGTGTGTGTGTGTGTGTGTGACTGATGTTCTTACGAGTTCGAGCTGTTCTCGTGCCATTGGCGACATGACCGAGGAGCCAGAGTCAGAACAAGTTATCAGGAAACTGTTTATG
>NC_040031.1:9189836-9238331 GCF_000972845.2 Larimichthys crocea
GGTCATCGGTGGGCCGAATGACGCCTGGGTGCTCTGTAATGGAACCTACCTGTCAATCAAGCGGTCACGCTGTTATTTATACGCAACTTCGAGCCTTAATATCATCGACGGGGAAAATAGCTATAGAGCCCAAAAACATAACGATTCTTATTTTCAGGTTAATGTACACAAATAAAAACATAGTTATGTACATTATATTTAATTTCTACCAATAGATATGCTAAAATGTTACACACTGGATGGACGTACTCCTTCTGCCTCCCGTCTAATCTAAATATTGGCAAAGACGTGGGTCATCGATGGGCCGAATGACGCCTGGGTGCTCTGTAATAGCACCTACCTGTCAATCAAGCGGTCACGCTGTTATTTATACGCAACTTTGAGCCTTAATATCATCGAATTCACCCCCCTCACATTTGTCATCGACGGGGAAAATAGCTATAGAGACCAAAAACATAACGATTCTTATTTTCAGGTTAATGTACACAAATGAAAACATAGTTATGTATATTATATTTAATTTCTACCAATAGATTTGCTAAAATGTTACACACTGGACCTTTAACAGCAGGATTACATTTACATGTAGAAAAAGGCTGCAGGGACACAGAGAATATTAAAATTATGACAAAACTAGACCAGTGGTGTGAAGGTTATAACTGTTCGTAGATATTTAGGTGAGTTGAAATAAGTACAACGTGCATCATTCGTCCCTAAAGATTTATAATAATATTCATCTATTTTTATTTAATCTGTTCAATGGAATACAAGTCATACATGATTTTTTTTTAGGGTTTAAATACACACTCTTATCGCACATACACACACGCAGACTACATGACTAACAAGAAACCTTTGAATCGGAGTCTTTGACCAGAGCTCGGGTCAGTGTATTCACATAGATGTGAGGTATTGATGAGATGTTGTGGGTACGTGTGTTATCATTGTGTATATATTCCTGTGTGGCAGCTGATAAGCTTCAGTGCTAGAGGCAAAGCTGCCTGATCGAAGCTGCACTACACCTCAGTCACACACACACACATACTGTACTGTCCACAGACACACACACACATGAAAATGTCATCTTTCAGTTCGATGATACATGTTTGTAGTTGTTGTTACAGGCGCTGGTGTAACAGCATCTCTGTCTCCTCCAGGATTCAGCTGCAGAGCTGTTACTCTCTGATCGTACCAGGTGGTGAAACACAGGATACACATGTAGTAGGTTGCAAACCATGAACACATTTTGCTGCGTGTGATGCTGGAATAACTATCTTTGCAACAGCTTTTGAAATGTTTCGAGTTCAGGTGGATGAGGGCTAAGATAACTTATTTCCGAGTAGGTTAAAGCTGGAATAAGTAACAGACACATATTTACCAGGTAGTACGACATCCTCTCTAACCTTTTCTCCAAGTTGCTTTTTTGTCTGGCCTTTATAAATATGAAGTAGAGCTCTGGGTGCCCGCAGGTGGCTACAGTAATAACAGTGGATGCCTGCACGTCCACTTCAGCAGACAGGTTGAGAAGCGGGAGTGAAGGTAAATCCGCTCTTTAATCCCTACATGTTAAAAAAATAAAATCTCAGCTATCCTCCTGACAGTAAACAGACTTACCTTTGGGTGTTTATTCCACGAGAAACTCCGGGTCTGCCCCTGGCTGCTGAAGCTGGTCCTACCTACCATTAAGAGATCTCGCCATGATGCACTTCAGCAGTCCAAATGAGTCAGATTCAGTTAAGTTCCCTCTGTGCTGAACCACAGTTCAGCATGAAAACACTGTCCACGGGAATTCTGTATTAATAACATTGTAACTTTGGAAGATACTGACTGGATTTGACTCAAGCTGGGTAGATACTTTATGGATTAAACCTGATTCTAGGGCCCCAAGTAAATTTAGAATCATGAAAATTAGACTTAGAGCAAGAAAAACAGGTACTGTGCAGTCTTTTGCCAGAGGGGAGTGTCTCAAAAAGTTTGTCTGGGGTCGGAGGGTTTAGGCACAATCTTTTCTGCACTCCTCAGGAGGTGCACAACGCCTGATGAAGAGATGGAAGATTACAGCCGATCACTTTCTCAGCAGTCTGATTGATACGCCGCGGTCTGCCCTTGTCCTTGGCAGAGGCATCAGCGAGCCAGATGGTGATGGAGGATGTGGGGATGGACTCGGTGTTGGGAGGTGTAAGGAAAGTGCACCATCATTGTCTCTGACAGGTTGAACTTCTTCAGCTGCTGCAGGAAGTACGTCCTTTGTTGTGCTTTCTTGGTGAGGGAGCTGATCCCACTTGAGGTCCAGGGAGATGATGGTGCTGGGTGGTGCGGGTCCAGGTGGGGCTGGGTTCATTCTGACGTCCACAACCATCTCCACTTTCTTTAGAGCATTGAGGTCCAAGTTCATCCAACTGCGCCAACCCAATCCCAACTGGAGATGAGTCCAATGAGGGTGGTGTCATCTGCAAACTTGAGAAGCTTGACGGAGTGATGACTGGAGGTGCACAGCAATCTGTTGGTGAACAGGGAGAGATCTGACTTCACCTGTAGGTTGCACACTGTCCGAAATATGTTTCGTAAGTGCCTGGATGAAATTGAACATCATCAATAATGGCATTTTACAGTTGTCACAAAAGGGAGACGTCGCTCACTTTCAAAGGAGATCTTGCTGAGAGTGTTTGTTGGAAGATTCATGAATACCCCAATCGACACTCTTGTGAAGGAGTATTTTTTTTAACTTCTAACACACTACCTCAGAGTCATTGTAAGATTATTTGATAAAGGTCCTTATCTAATCTGAGTCATCCTTGTAATAGTTGCAACAGTGTGCCTGTGGGAGTTAACGTGAACGCTTTAACATGATTAAATCTAACTAAACATTACAAAAAAAATACGTGTACACCAGTGGTAAGCGGTCTTCCCGATCTTATCTGTGGACTCCAGAACGGTCTCAACATGCTGACTTATCAATTCCATGTTGCTCCAATTCTTTTTCTCTGGGTATCCATTCATGAAGCTGTTGCCATGGGACCTGCGGAAGAGATAAAGTAACCCTTTAAGGTGTTGTGATGCTGCAGTTTTACCTGCATATGTTGTTTTTTTCCCAGTCTACCGTTGGGAATGTACCTTTCATAGATCCGTAGAAAAGATGCTGAAATAATTGGGTAGTGTGTTTCCGTGAATTGCTCCATCCATCTTAACTTCTACCTGCTTCTACCTTTCATATTAAACTGCCCATGACTACCATCTACATCTGTAGCCCTCTCACCTTTCTGTTCGACTCCAGAGATAATATGAGTATAAGAGCAAAGCTGAATGAATGGAACAAAAGCATGGGTTGATGCGGCGGAGCTGGGCGTCTCAGCCCGATGATGTTCACGTCACTTGTCTCTGTCTTCATTATTCCCCGTGGATTGACACATTGCTCCCCCTGTTCTGTTCTTCCTCTTGTCTTTCCTTTCTTATTCTCTTTGCACACGAGGTTTGCAGTTAATGTATGTGTGTGTGTGTGTGTGTGTGTGGTGCCTCCTGAGTCTTTGGGATGATGAGAGGAGGGATGCGGTGTCACTTCAGTCAGTGCCTCTCATCCGTCTCCCCCCTCTTGCAAGTGCATTCATCCTTAACACACATACACACCTGAGCAAGCAAGACCTCAGAGATCTCTTTTAATCGTCGTCTTTACTCCTTTTCTCTGACTTTTCTTTCCCTTTCTTGTTTCCCTCTCATAAGCTCACTGGCCTTTTTCTTTCTCTCTCTCTTTCTCATCTCCTCCACATACAACCTTTTCTTCCTTTCTGCATCGCTCCTCTCCTCATAATTCCTTGTTGCTCCAACCTCTTCATACATCCTGATTTAGCCTTCTCGTCCATATTTCCTAGTTTTAGACATGTCACCTTGTTCTCTGCTCTCTTGCCCCTGCGTTTCCCTCCGGGGAGCCATTTGTGGGATGCCGTCGCCGCTACAACATCCCTGATAGCAAACAAATGAACTTAAATGGTAGCAGGGGGGAAAAGGGGAGGGGTCTGCGTGGAGCAACCTGCAAACCTGCAGTTTGAAACTTATTGTTAGTCGATAGCCGGTTTGTAAACCTGGGAGAAAGACTCAGTTACTCAATAGTGCCCTTGATTTGGACCACTCACTGCTTTCACATGGTTAATTATAACACAGCCTGTCCATTAACAACCAGAACCAAGATAAAATGTAAAACATTTACGTAGAAATTGGTATTTTTGTGTTTAAGTGCCCCCAATTTCAATTTCAGAGTGTAATCCTGCTTTGGTAAATATGGACAGCTGTACACGTGCATTTGTTATGATTACATTACTTATGATCCAAAAGCTAAAAAGCTGACAACTTTGCTAACAGCCAAATATCAAGCAAATGCAAAATGATAAAAGTCAGTCCCAGGTCTTCTCTTGTCTGGCGGCTTCATAGAGGCTACATCGCCCGCTTGCCCAGCTCCGGTTCTAGCATGACACAGACTCTGGTCCCCATCAGCAGGCCTGAAATTGTGGTACAAACACTAACACTCCCCCGGTGCTCTGAGCTCACAGTCCGGGCAGCCCGGCTAACAGACTCTGCTACAGTAACAGCAGCTATAGTTATATCATCTGCTGTCCGGACCGAAATGAACAACAGCAAGTCTCCTGATGAAGATAAAGATGAAGATGAAGGCGAAGGGCACCCACCAAACGAAGCTGAAATTACACCTTCATGCCATCAGATGAGGATGAATTCTTTCTGCTGCCATAATTAAAGAAAAGGTGTCAAGGCTTTTATCAAGTTTAAAATCCAACAGCTGATATGTGAGGGACGCCATATGTTCAAACTTTGATATATTGGCTTTGTTCTAGTTGTAGTTTGTTATTTGCACCTAGCTGCCTGTGCTGAACAGCTGGACTGAAACTGCAATGCAGTAAATACTAAGTTTTTGTATTTATTCTTTTACTGGAGGTGTTTTTTTTTTTTAATTTCCTAATGAAGTTATGAGTTATGTTCTGTTTCTAGATAATTTTGTTCCTGGATAAAAAAAAACAAAAAACAAAGCTAGTTTGAATTCCTCAGAGTTTTTAAAAACATATTTACTCCAACAGAAGGTGCTTTGTTCAACTGAAATTAAAGGGAAGACATCATCACCACTCAAATTATGAATGCATGATCCAAAACCAGCATGGACGATATGGCAAGTACCGCGGGAACATGAAGTCTCTGACATGACACCAGAAATAGTATCGCATATTAAACTGGGCCTACATAAATGTGTATGGCAGGATATTGTGTCAGCTCACGTGATCAATGTGTAGTCATCGATGTTGTAAATCATCAAATCAAAACAATAATTTAGTGCCCCCCCCCGTGCCGACCCCCCTTGGGCTCGCGGACCCCTTGTTAAAGATTACTGCTGCAGCCAATTCATTCAAGTATACTGAATACATTTTTTCATACATATTGCACCTGCTGGGTCTAAAAAAAAATGCAGTTACCTCCTCAAAAACAAGTTGAAAGACGTATGAGTACTCTGAGATCTGCAGCCTGTGGGGTCAGAAAGCCATCGCTCATCAGATTAGTCATTGGTGTGTAGCTGTCCGGGTGTGTACCTTTGAGAAGGAAAGCAGCTTAATCAAAAACTCTGATCTAGATCTTGAGCCAGCTCCTTTTCTCTCTATCTTAGCAAAGTTTTAGGTTTTTCATTGAGACTAATCTGGATAGATTAAAATGTCAGACAATGTCAGAATGTCCATCCACCCATCTATCCATCCACCCCTTTGCCTGTCTGCTGTTTCCTCGTGTCTTCCATCCATTCATCACCCACCTGGCTGGCTATTTAGCTAACTCCCTCTCCCTCTCTCTCCGCCCATCATCCATCCATCTCTCTCATTCTTTCTGTCTGTTTCTGCACACATTTCTCCCTCCCTCCGTCCGCCTGTCTGTCTATGTGTTTTCCTCTGTGCGCTGTTGGCAGCATTGCTAAAAGGCTGTCAGCTTTGACCTTTACCTGCACCCCTCCTCCACCCTCGCCCCAATCCCTACACCACCAACACACACACACACATTGTCTGGAGAGAGACATGCACACCTCCTCTACTGTATACAGTGAAGTACAACAGCACTAACAAAGAAGGAGGGAAAGAGCACATGAGGGAAAATTAAGAGAAATGCGGAGAAAGAAGGACGGGGGAAGGTCTGGAGAAAGATGTGCAGCAGAAATACCAAAACAAATACTTGGAGAATAAAAGTGGACTGTTGAGCCAGGCAGACAACAGGTATTGATTTTTGTCTGCTTCAGACCAAAACACCAATAAATGACCTTTGGCGTTATTATGCAGGAAAAAAAATGTGAGTAGTTATTAAAGAACGAGTGAGGAACCAATCAGGGACGACTAGATGATCAATGAATTGTTAATAAGTAGTTACTATACTCTTATTATTTAATTGTTATTATTACCCAATACTTGATTATGGTGATATCATCTATCAGAACACCTCAGAAACAAATCTTCGTCTTTGATTTGTACTGAGGTGTCCTCATAAAACCCATCACTGCCAGATGTACCAGTCTTTAAACTGGCTGGCTCCAGGAGGCATGTTCACTGGTTACTATTCATTTTTAAGTGCAACTACTTTAATTTCCCTTCTTTCCCTGCTAAGGCACTGATCAACTTTTCTTTCTTACTCCTAGAATGAACAAAGAAACTGGTCGACATGCGTTTAAATTTAAAGCCCCGGCAGACTGGAATAATCTTCCTTGCACGATTAGGCCTATAACCTCCTTTCATCTTTTTAAATCCTCTCTACTCATTCACTTCCAAACATCCTGTTCTTGTTCCTGATTTTATTTATGAGTATAGGTAGGCATGTATGTATCTATGCATGTATAAGTACTCTGTGTGTATGTGTGCGTATGTGTACCAATAGGCCTAGTTTTGCATTTGTATTTTTGCAGAAGATAAAGTACAACTAAAGTACTATTATACTCTTTCTTAATGAGTCATTCCAGACTACTGCGGCAAACTCCTGTGCCCCCTCATGTGACCCATCACGTTAAGTAGTTACTAAGTAATTGCTTGTTACTTCATTATTACAAATAGTTGTAATAAGTAGATATTTTACACCTGAGGAAGCAGAAAAAGAGTCACTAATGTTCAAATAATTAGCTCAGCTCAATTCGATTCAGCTTTTTTTTAATATACATCAATATTTACAGAGACCTGGGGCGGTCGGTAGCGTAGTAGTGGGTTAAGCGGCCGCCCCGTGTGTGGAGGCTATAGTCCTCGCTGCAGCTGGCCCCCGGTTCGAATCCCGCATCGGACAGCTGATTTACTGCGTGTCACTCCCCTCTCTCTGCCCCCTGCTTCCTGTCTATCTTCAGCTGTACTATCAATAAAGGCATAAAAAGGCCAAAAAAAAAAAATCTTAAAAAAAATATATTTACAGAGACCTAACAATTCCCACCATGAGCAAGCACTTAGCGACAGTGGCAAGGAAAAACTGACCAGAACCCGACTGCAGCAGCTGGTTCAGAGTTAATTAGGATCGACTCGTTAAGAATGTATGTGGATTCACAGAAATGTATGAAATAATCATTACCTGATGATCTATTAATACAGTATTTCCCAGTCAGTTCTCCTGTAAATCCACTATTCTATCAGCATTCAGAGTTATTCATGAGCTACCTCTTGACAATGAATTAATTATCAAGTCGTTCTTATCACTTCATGAATTTCACAAGCAGGCAACAACAAGTACAATTTTTACACCTATGAAATATTTATTTGTGACTAATTTGTGTCACTCAATTCAATTCATACTCTTTACAGTATCATTAGCAGCGACCCAACAGGTCCCACCACGAGCAAGTACTTGACGACAGTGGCAAGGAAAACCTTCTTTAAGAGGCTCAGCAGCTGGTTCAGAGTTAATCGTCTCGTGAAGAAAGAGGTCAATATGTGTATGCACAGATATTCATTTCATACATATTTATAAAATAACCATTAGCTGATGATCCATGAAGAGTATCTTACAGTCAGTTCTCTGGTAAATCGGCATTATCTACCACACAGTGCTGCAGTCAGAGGAACTACTTCTTGACAATTCATTAATCCGTAGTGAGAGAAATAATAACAACCATATGCAAATATGTAAATATAGTTTCATTGTTTTCAGAGTGCTACATCTGTTGAACAGAGCAAAGCAGTGCCTTACTCTGCAGCTCCCAGGGTTGCACTTTGTTAAAAATAGACAGGTGTGACAAGAGAGTCAAAACTGGAAATGCAGTGTAGGGGACGTCTATAAGGACTATGGCTGTATTACAAAGCTCAGTGTGGATGCAGAGTGCAGGACTTTTACAGTGAGCACTGCTGTTTATTTTCTGGGAATAATCGGACTTGTAATGCGACCGGACAGGTGTAAGTGTGTGCTGCTTTACACAGCTGTCAGCCTTCCTGGCGCATCACGTCGGTGATTTTTCACAGGAAAGAAAGAAGGGAAGCTGTGACTGGGACGACGCGGTGAGTCACCCTGCTAATGGACTACCTCTCAACCTTTGGGGTAAAACTGAACAATCCTAATGGCAATCCAGCTGCAACATTTTAATTAAATCTTGTGACATCGGTGTGCATGTGCGTGTGTGTTCTCTTTTTCTACTAATTGGATGTTACTGGTGTGTAAGGCCAGGCTGCAGCAGAGAAAGTATTTGTCACCCAGCATCATCTGTACTTTCTGTGTTTAAACCTGTTTCAATCAGACTGTGCTGCCATTTCATTTCACTTTGTTCATCCACTGCTGTTACAGCTGCTGCTGACACTCCTTCTAAGTATAACTTCTCTCGCTTTGCCTTCTAACTTCCTGAAGATCTGGCGGATCCTGATTGGAGCTGCACTCCAATCCACAGGATCCAAGACTAAATTGTGGCTGTTAATTCCTGAATTACTTGTTAAATGACATACTTGTAAACTAATTAAGGAGAATGGGCCAGATATATAAATACTGATGATCCACACACAGTAATACTTCTAAATAACTAAGTTTAGGGATGCTGTTTTCCAGTTTTTTCTGGTTTTGGCTTTACCTTTCTCGGTTCTTTTAGGAAGTTAGGACTGTTTTAAAGAGTACTCTGAACAGCTGGCTAAAGTCAACGAATACACTAACGCAACGCAGGACAAGTAACAATGACACAGTCACTTTACCCACCTATACTTTTACAGAATATGTAACTAAAGACAGGGGCAGCTGTGGCTCGGAGGTAGATTGGCGGACAGATCAGAAGATTGGCGGTTCGATGTCGAAGTGTCCTTGGATACTGAACCCCAGATTGCTCCTGCCATCGGTGTGTGAATGTGAACGAATGCTTAGCTCCTCGAACTGATGGACAGTTGGCGCCTTGCATGGGAGCCAGTGCCATCAGTGTATGAATGTGTGAGAATGGGAGAATGAGATACGTACTGTAAAAGCGCTTTGAGTGGTCGGAAGACTAGAAAGACGCTATAAGTACAGTCCATTACTAAATACTAATACATTTTAGAAGCCTATCCCTCAATAGCCTCGACCTCTTTTGGCACATAAAGGCCACCGTAGCAATCTGCATCTCACTAGATGTCACTAAATCTTTAATTATATTTATTTCTTTGGTTTGAACAGAGTCCACTTTTCCCCCTGTATGCTGCCCCATCTCTTTTTTTATTTTGTATTATTAGTTTATTTTACCATTCATTTGGTTTTGTTCAGGCATATAACTCAAAAATATAAACCTTGTCGTAGAGCAAGAGAGGAACAAATTCAAGGGATCTTTAAAGTCAGTAGGTTTCATCTTTTCTGGTGAGTTTCATGGTGATCCATTTATGAAGCTGACTGACGGACTGACATTCCCATCCCTACATGACATTTATTACACAATATTTTCATGACATGATTGAATTATTAGTGCAATTCGGCATGCAAGATTAGTCTGTGTAAATGTATCCGTGTCTGCCACCCACCACATATTTCCTTCTTTTTCCCAAACTCAGGTTTTTTGGGAGCCATCTCCACAGTCTCCCAACCCTTGACCCATTTCCTCCTTCACTCACAGTATTTCCTTCTCCCCTATCCATCACTCCATCTTTTCCATTAACAGCATGTGACCTGTCGGTAAGTGGTAGTTGAATTGGTCCACTTCTCTCTTCTCTATGTTTTAAATAGCACTTTTCACTGGCCTCTGTCTTCTGAGCTCTTAGCTACCGTCTCCACCCCTTCCCCGTGTTCTCTCTCCCATCATCCCCATGCTGACTCTTCCGATCCTTCCCCATTCTCCTGAGTGTTTTTCAATCTTTATCTGAGCAGCTCGGTGGTTACTACTGGAAGTACTGATTACATCCTTCAGCACGTCTTCAACATGTCGCTGTGACCTCATGTCGAATGTTTTACAGAGTGAGCTGGACTGGAACGTGAAATGTCTGCAGATGTCAATCCGTTTGTCTGTGTTTATTGCGTGTTACCACTCTGCTGCATGACCTGCCTGGCTCCATTTCCTGTTTTCCACCCACTTATATACTGGGATCGATCCAACATCCTGGCGACCCTGAAAGAACTCTCTATCTCTTTCTATGTTCTCTTTCTATGTTCCAATTTTAGGTGCTTTCCCCCCATTTTTTCTTCTTCTCAATGGTCGACGGGGAAACCACAAATGACCTACAAGTAGAAAAGCAACCAAACAAACAAAGTGCCATCCATTTGCTTTCTTGTCTTCCCTGTGATAAAAGAGAGAAGATATTGGTTTCTTGTAACGCCTCATAACGTATTCTAACAGTTGTATTTTCTGCTGGTTTACTACTGCACTCTGTGAGATAAGTGCCTCTGATTCAGATATTTGTCTTCCTTTTGTAACCTCTCAATTGAAAACCCCACACAGTGATCTGAAGCAGCACAGTTTCCCAGTTTGGGAACTTTGACTTGTCAAACACGGGTGTTACTAATCACATTTCTAATTGCTGCATTGCAATAACTTGAACTGAGACGACTCTCATGTCATTAGTTCCACCTGTGTTTTCCTGTGTCTGCAGTGAAACATGGCTTTGAATCTGTATGTGATGCTAGGCTAAGCTATCAATATTCAAGTTTAGTAGGTAGTTCGTACATAAAGCATGGACAGAGTTTAAATAAGGTTTAGGTGCAGCCTCATGGGATGGATTCAGGTTTATATCAAGCCTCCATGGCTGTCAAGTTGAGCCAAATCTGCAATATCTCGAATGGCCACTTGAGTCAGTCTCCATAAGTCCCCATGTTAAAAACTTTACAGCAGAAATAAACATGTTTACAGCCTGGTACAAAAATCGATTTCAGTCTTTAAAATCTCACCACCTGTACTAGAGGTGATTTTTTTTATTGAACTCACCAACTAAAATTATATTAAGGCCTAAAATTATCCATATTTAAGAGCGTGGCTGCTTTGAAAGGTGGCTTGTTTGAGAAACCGGGGCATCAATCAGTTCGCCACAGTGGCAGCCACAATCCACGTCTTTGCCTTTCACAACGGCTCTTCAGAAACCAATGGGTGACATCACAGATACTATGGTTTATATGCAGACATTTTGACTTTGTCAAGAGGCACAAGTAGAATTAATAACATTAATGATTGCTTCATTGGATTAACCCTTACTTACTTTTGTGTTTTCAGGTGCAGGGTGATCAGTGTTGCTTCCAAATCCTGCAAGAAGTCATCAGTAGTCACATCTTCCCGCTCCTCTTTCTGCCTCTTCAACCTTCTGGACCTCCCTCCGTAGGCGTCTACGCTTTCACCCTTTTCCTTTCTTTCTTCATCACACCTGCATCAGTTTCTTCCTTTCTTTCTCCTTCTTCAGGACCTCACTCCTTTCCTTCCCGCAACATCCATCCCTGCCTTAATGCGTGGATAAAGTGAATGACCCAGTCAGGCTCTCCTCCCTGCATATATTTAAATTAATTGGGGGCATTAGAAGCAAACTCAAGTTTTCATCTTTACGATCCAATCAGGTGCATTTAACACACTGACAGACTGAAATAAACACATGCGCACACACACATATGAACACCAGGAGTGTTAATTAGTGTGCTGAGCCACTCTGAGCACTCCTCTTCCGTAAAGGTAGCTGCAGTGAAAGATTGGAAGATGAAATATCTTTCATTTGAAAATATCACTGATGTAAGCATTGACTGAGCAAAATTATTTTAATACAAAAAAAGATGAATTTCACTTAAAGTTAACCATCAACAGCTGTTTATAGGATTTTTTCTGATTTACCAAATCCTGAGGGAAATATCTATCTCCACTATACTCCATTATATTCACCTAAGTTCTGTCCTCTGGTGGGTTGTGGGTTTTTATAGTGTATACAGATGGAAAACAGATACCTTCTGTGGCCAAAAACAACACTATGAGAGCCGTGAGTGAACAAAAACAGTAAAGTCGTGGGCCAAAGTAAAGATGAGTGAACAAAAACAGTAAAGTCGTGGGCCAAAGTAAAGAGGCTAGTGGACCTCAAGGTTGGACAATGGCACCTGATGTTGGAATCCACAGGTAAACTTGATCATGGTGGACATGGCTCCCCATAGATGGTGGTACAAAACAATTTTGACTCTAGGATATATAGAGGGGTTAGGGTTAGGACAGGGGTAGAAGGGCTGAGGTCAAGTTATGCCCAAGACAAAAATCCCAAACATGAACAAACCCTATAGCAGGTGGCACCAACATTTTTACAGCCCATCCACCTATTAGCTGTAAAATCAAGACAGATCTCCTCATGGCAACCCTAAAATGACCTATCAGAAAAACAGTGAGTGCACATAGTACAAAGCTTTTTTAACAAACAGTTAATACCTCAACAATGCAGTACCTGGCAACCCAGATCTGTTTTCTTAAGCAACCACAGGATGTTCAAGGCGACTGCAATACATCCAGCCCATGTTATACCTAACTGCCAAAAGACAGACAGAGGATGGAGCTTCTCAGAAGAGAGACTCAGCTCAGAGGTATTACTACAAAACCAAAACAATGAGCTGAAAGTCTCAACTCATTTATTTAGACAGCACCTTTCATACAACAGAGTTTGTCATTACAAGCGACCGCTATCACACATATTTGCCAACTTTTAAGACCTTTGTGGCAGTTTTTTATTTCGCAAAGCTCTCGCCAACAACTAAAAGTCAGTCCCAGATTTATTCATCTGACGCCTCTTGCTCGATCACTCGTTTTCTCTTCTTAACTTTCTCCATCAACGTCGTTTTCGGTCTCTTCACCTTTGCCGTTACGTCCATAGAGGCTGCTGAGCCCGGTTACATTGCCTGTTTGGCCGGCTCCTGTTCTGGCACGACACAGACTCTGCTTCCTGTCAGTATTTTTCTGAAAACCTCCTCCGCCCGGTGGTCGCAAACTAAAACTCCCCCGGTGCTCTGCAGCCCGGCTAACAAACTGAGCTAACAGCAGCTACAGTTTGCAGAAGTTTGCTTTACTGTCCATCAGGAAAGTTTCAAAGTCATTATTTCAGACTTCATCGTCTTAATGTCGTCTACAATTTGATATTTTGGAAGCACACTGAAATTACTTTACTTCCACTCAGTAACATCCTGTGCACTCTGCACACTTGGGGCCTAAAAAGTAAGTAAACATAATTAAAAAGTAAATACAAGGCCCTTTTGGAAAGCTTTGTCTAGAGCTCTTTTTTATTTCGCTGTTGTATCCAGTACAGCTTGTCTGACTTTTCATATTTCAGTTGCATTTCTGCAAAGTGTGCTGAGTGAAATTTGTAACCTCCGAGTCTATAAAATCTATTGAACAGATCTGAATAATTTACTAATGAATTTCTAACCGGTGGAAAGCCATTCAAACCTCACCTTAATTCACTTTTGAAATGTGAGTTTTAACATTTGTGTCCTTGAAAGCTGCATAATAATATCATTAGGACACACAGGTTGAAAAATAAAACTCAGCACACTCATAACATGAAATATAAGAAAAGATGTGAATGATGGTCATCTGTATATTGTTCCTCTGAGATGAAAGCCTTGGTTATAATGTCTTTGTAGGTGTAGACTATGTTTTATATTACTTTTTCCTTTTAAACACACACAGACACACACAGTGTGCCGGTGTTATTACAGTAGAAGATTGGCCTTTTCTTCTTCCTGCGAGATCAACCATCGATCTTCAGAGTCAACACGACGCCTCACGCTTCTCTGATATTTGCACACGGCTGCAAACAAACATTAAAACAGGCACACGCACGCAATCAAAAACCGCCACCCTCAAACCTATGGAAAAACAAAAAGGCTCACATTTCATGCCACCAGACATTACCTGGACCAGGTCCAGTAACATTCCTGCAGGAGCAGCATCCATCTTCCATAACCTCTTCTCCTTATCAGGGTCACAGGGTGCTGGAGCTGATCCTGGCGATTACACCTTGGAAGAGTCGCCAGTTCATCACAGGCCTGACACACAGAGACAAACAACCATTCACACCTACCAACTTAGAGACTTCTGGACACCTGCATCGTGCATAACTGTACATATTGATGTTATATTTCATTTGTAAATTGACTTTATTAAGATTATATCACTGTACTGTATCACAAAGAACAAACTACATGACTTCTGTGATGCTGTTTTGTTCCGCTCGGTCCACACTTCTTCAGAAGCGTTTTGCCCATCAGACCTCGTTAACTTGCTCAGATTTGATCATTTTTCTTTGGTTTATGTGCTTCTACCACGAGCGAGTAGGCTTAATAGTTCAATAGTTTCCCTTTTGTCTGTTTTTTATGATCTGGAGTCTGCACAAGGCGTTTTATTTCGAGAATTGGCCGAATTCTCTGCGCAGTTTCTGCGTCCGACTTCAGCTTCAAGCTCAGCCAGCTCACCCTGCTCTGTGCTGCTTCACGTGGTTAGTCGTCGTGGCGTTGGGAAAGGAGGAAGGGATGCGTCTGAAAAGGTGGCGCTGCGCTGCAGGTGGAATCACAATCATTGCCGCGTCGGTGGGGTTGAACTTTACCTTCTTCTTCTACTTCTTCTTCGTCGTCACTAATTGGGTAATTACAGTTGAGATCTATTGTGAAATAGTGGCTATGAAAGCCACACGGCGGAGATCATTATCAAATGTCACCAAGCATGACACATTTTTTTTTTATGCGTGCGATTAGAACAGCGTTCGAGACGAGACGCGTGTCTTTTGGCTTTCCATACTTCATACGCACACAGAGATGAGACTGCGGCCTGACGAGATTTTCATTTGGATAAACAGAGATGCAAAACAGTCTTGTGTCCTCCTCACCTCGTTAGAACTGAAGACGTCACCTGCTGTCTACTGGGGCACATTCACACTCATTTGAGAAAAATGAGCATCCACTACTTGGTGTTGGCCACGCTGACATGTTTTTTTTTTTCAAGTTATGCCCAAGACAAAAATCCCAAACATGAACAAACCCTATAGCAGGTGGCACCAACATTTTTACAGCCCATCCACCTATTAGCTGTAAAATCAAGACAGATCTCCTCATGGCAACCCTAAAATGACCTATCAGAAAAACAGTGAGTGCACATAGTACAAAGCTTTTTTAACAAACAGTTAATACCTCAACAATGCAGTACCTGGCAACCCAGATCTGTTTTCTTAAGCAACCACGGGATGTTCAAGGCAACTGCAATACATCCAGCCCATGTTATACCTAACTGCCAGCAAGACAGACAGAGGATGGAGCTTCTCAGAAGAGAGACTCAGCTCAGAGGTAAATCAAAACAATGAGCTGAAAGTCTCAACTCATTTATTTCATACAAACATGCAGTCCAGAATGCTTCACAGAGCCATAAAAGCTCAGAGTTTGTCATTACAAGCGACCGCTATCACACATATTTGCCAACTTTTAAGCCCTTTGTGGCAGCTTTTTATTTCGCAAAGCTCTCGCCAACAACTAAAAGTCAGTCCCAGATTTATTCATTTGACGCCTCTTGCTCGATCACTTGTTTTCTCTTCTTAACTTTCTCCATCAACGTCGTTTTCGGTCTCTTCACCTTTGCCGTTACGTCCATAGAGGCTGCTGAGCCCGGTTACATTGCCTGTTTGGCCGGCTCCTGTTCTGGCACGACACAGCTCACTCTGCTTCCTGTCAGTATTTTTCTGAAAACCTCCTCCGCCCGGTGGTCGCAAACTAAAAACTCCCCCGGTGCTCTGCAGCCCGGCTAACAAACTGAGCCAACAGCAGCTACAGTTTGCAGAAGTTTGCTTTACTGTCCATCAGGAAAGTTTTAAAGTCATTATTTCAGACTTCATCGTCTTAATGTCGTCTACAATTTGATATTTTGGAAGCACACTGAAATTACTTTACTTCCATTCAGTAACATCCTGTGCACCCTGCACACTTGGGGCCTAAAAAGTAAGTAAACATAATTAAAAAGTAAATACAAGGCCCTTTTGGAAAGCTTTGTCTAGAGCTCTTTTTTATTTCGCTGTTGTATCCAGTACAGCTTGTCTGACTTTTCATATTTCAGTTGCATTTCTGCAAAGTGTGCTGAGTGAAATTTGTAACCTCCGAGTCTATAAAATCTATTGAACAGATCTGAATAATTTACTAATGAATTTGTAACCAGTGGAAAGCCATTCAAACCTCACCTTAATTCACTTTTGAAATGTGAGTTTTAACATTTGTGTCCTTGAAAGCTGCATAATAATATCGTTGGGACACACAGGTTGAAAAATAAAACTCAGCACACTCATAACATGAAATATAAGAAAAGATGTGAATGATGGTCATCTGTATATTGTTCCTCTGAGATGAAAGCCTTGGTTATAATGTCTTTGTAGGTGTAGACTATGTTTTATATTACTTTTTCCTTTTAAACACACACAGACACACACAGTGTGCCGGTGTTATTACAGTAGAAGATTGGCCTTTTCTTCTTCCTGCGAGATCAACCATCGATCTTCAGAGTCAACACGACGCCTCACGCTTCTCTGATATTTGCACACGGCTGCAAACAAACATTAAAACAGGCACACGCACGCAATCAAAAACCGCCACCCTCAAACCTATGGAAAAACAAAAAGGCTCACATTTCATGCCACCAGACATTACCTGGACCAGGTCCAGTAACATTCCTGCAGGAGCAGCATCCATCTTCCATAACCTCTTCTCCTTATCAGGGTCACAGGGTGCTGGAGCTGATCCTGGCGATTACACCTTGGAAGAGTCGCCAGTTCATCACAGGCCTGACACACAGAGACAAACAACCATTCACACCTACCAACTTAGAGACTTCTGGACACCTGCATCGTGCATAACTGTACATATTGATGTTATATTTCATTTGTAAATTGACTTTATTAAGATTATATCACTGTACTGTATCACAAAGAACAAACTACATGACTTCTGTGATGCTGTTTTGTTCCGCTCGGTCCACACTTCTTCAGAAGCGTTTTGCCCATCAGACCTCGTTAACTTGCTCAGATTTGATCATTTTTCTTTGGTTTATGTGCTTCTACCACGAGCGAGTAGGCTTAATAGTTCAATAGTTTCCCTTTTGTCTGTTTTTTATGATCTGGAGTCTGCACAAGGCGTTTTATTTCGAGAATTGGCCGAATTCTCTGCGCAGTTTCTGCGTCCGACTTCAGCTTCAAGCTCAGCCAGCTCACCCTGCTCTGTGCTGCTTCACGTGGTTAGTCGTCGTGGCGTTGGGAAAGGAGGAAGGGATGCGTCTGAAAAGGTGGCGCTGCGCTGCAGGTGGAATCACAATCATTGCCGTGTCGGTGGGGTTGAACCTTTACCTTCTTCTACTTCTTCTTCGTCGTCACTAATTGGGTAATTACAGTTGAGATCTATTGTGAAATAGTGGCTATGAAAGCCACACGGCGGAGATCATTATCAAATGTCACCAAGCATGACACATTTTTTTTTTATGCGTGCGATTAGAACAGCGTTCGAGACGAGACGCGTGTCTTTTGGCTTTCCATACTTCATACGCACACAGAGATGAGACTGCGGCCTGACGAGATTTTCATTTGGATAAACAGAGATGCAAAACAGTCTTGTGTCCTCCTCACCTCGTTAGAACTGAAGACGTCACCTGCTGTCTACTGGGGCACATTCACACTCATTTGAGAAAAATGAGCATCCACTACTTGGTGTTGGCCACGCTGACATGTTTTTTTTTTTTCTTTTCTTCTGGGTGTGCTGCATACCAAATGTTCTCCAACATGTCTGGCTTCCTCTGGTGAACACAACAGTGTTTTCACTGACTGCCCACTTTACACCTCCCATTCAACTCTATTTAAATCGCTCTTTTCAGCAGCTTATGGCGAAGGAGTCGGTCTATTTTAGTTTTTTTTTTTTCAGTGCCTGCCCACTTCACACGTCTTCTAGGACTAGTAGAAAATTCATGAACAGTTGAACGAGATCTTTTTTTTTCTGATGACAAACGGCTGCACCGTGTGTGTGTTAAGCTGAAGTTTTCCTCGACAGGTGTTCAGTTAATGAGTCAAAGGTCTTCGTGTTACATATTTCACGCACACTTCGATATTCTCTTCGCAGACACAGTCGGTTTTCTTTTCACATTTGGAATGAAGAAACAATTCCTCCACCGTGATCACTCTCTATCAGAGCCTCACCTGCCTTACAGCTATATATATATCTCGGTGTTTCTCACCTCTCCCACGTTTTTTTCTTTCAATTTACCACCCTCGCTGCCGCTCTCACACTCGTCTCGCAAGTCCCGTCTTTTCCTCTGCCTTCCAACTGTCATGCTAACAGACGAGCGGCCCTTTACGCTTTAACCCTCTACACTTTTAAACATTATCGTTCATCTTTTATGACGCTGTTTTTAGTGTATGTGTGTGTGATTTGCTACACACTCTGCTCTCCAAAAGCCGGCTATGATGGTGTGACATAAAATGAGAGCTAAGAAAAACACAAGAAAAACAGATTTTGGTTGAGAGCAAAGGAGAGAAAAATCTATGGAAGATCATTAATAACTAAAGCAAGCACCGTTCAGCTTCTTTCGCTTGGCATCCTTTAGAAAAAATAGCTATTTGAAAGCCATGGATACAATGGCCCTGAAGTGCAAAACAAAACAGCAAATTCAAAAACACAATAGCAAATCAAATAACACAACAGCAAATTCAAAACGGAAAGGGTAGGTATTTTGATGCATGTCATATCCATGTTGTGCATCAAAATATTCTTTAACAGCGCTCATATTTTGAAAACATGTAAGCCGTGTCTTTCCGGTTCAAAGGACCACCAGTCCAATCAGCGACGATTCATGTCACCCGAGGGTACCTACACTTTCCGTTTTGAATTTGTTGTTGTGTTATTCGATTTGCTGTTGTGTTATTCGATTTGCTATTGTGTTTTTGAATTTGCTGTTGTGTTATTCGATTTGCTGTTGTGTTTTTGAATTTGCTGTTGTGTTATTCGATTTGCTGTTGTGTTTTTGAATTTGCTGTTGTGTTATTCGATTTGCTGTTGTGTTTTTGAATTTGCTGTTGTGTTATTCGATTTGCTGTTGTGTTTTTGAATTTGCTGTTGTGTTATTCGATTTGCTGTTGTGTTTTTGAATTTGCTGTTGTGTTATTCGATTTGCTGTTGTGTTTTTGAATTTGCTGTTGTGTTATTCGATTTGCTGTTGTGTTTTTGAATTTGCTGTTGTGTTATTCGATTTGCTGTTGTGTTTTTGAATTTGCTGTTGTGTTATTCGATTTGCTGTTGTGTTTTTGAATTTGCTGTTGTGTTATTCGATTTGCTGTTGTGTTTTTGAATTTGCTGTTGTGTTATTCGATTTGCTATTGTGTTTTTGAATTTGCTGTTGTGTTATTCGATTTGCTGTTGTGTTTTTGAATTTGCTGTTGTGTTATTCGATTTGCTGTTGTGTTTTTGAATTTGCTGTTGTGTTATTCGATTTGCTGTTGTGTTATTTGATTTGCTGTTGTGTTATTCGATTTGCTGTTGTGTTTTTGAATTTGCTGTTGTGTTATTCGATTTGCTATTGTGTTTTTGAATTTGCTGTTGTGTTTTGCACTTCAGGGCCACCGTACATGGAGTCTCTCTGGTCCCGCTCTATGTGCATTTTCCTATTTTAATGTGCTGGAATACTACATGACTGAAGAATTGTGTGGTGATATTATTAAAAATGATTTCTGCGAAGATTTCATGCCCTTTTTTTAGACAGCAGAGAGTAGCGTGATGATAGAAAATAAGGTGGTGGATGGAAGAACTGACTGGTGATCAATGCATTTACCTCGAGGCCATTTGGGCACAGATGCTGTAAAATGTTATTAAAAACATCAATTAAGGCAACAGAAGCACAAAATATAACACAAGACAGACCTCGAGATCGATAAATTAACGCCAGACTCACTCGTATCACGTCAGTTGATAATGTCCTTCGGTGGGGAGTATTCCCGGATGAAATTAAATTGACCGTCTGGATCCCGGTAGAATACTATCATGTTGTTGCAGTTCACTGAGAACTTCTTACTCTGTCAACAAGCAACAAACAGCTTTATCTTAATAACCAAAAGGAATCTATGTTTAGAAATGTCCTCTTCAATTTGATACCAAATATTTGTCATTTGTAGCTTTTTAAAGTTCCATTTAAAACCAAATAGCAATCTGCTGTAATTAGCTATTTCCTTTCATAAGAACAAACAACAGTGCAGCCAAATGAGAAAAGAATTGCCCAGTTTCTATGTATTAAAGTCACCATGACCCAGTGAGTCCCCCCTGCCGACTCTTTGGCGAACAGTCCTGCTGTTTATCTGCTGGTGATTATGTGATAAAATTTTGAGCAACCACATTGTAATGTCAAACAGTGGTAATGAGACAGTGGGTAGTGTCTTTGACAACTCGTATAAGAAAAAGATCTACACGTGTATGCGTAAAAAGTCAAAGCGAACCAGTTGAGACTCTTCGGCGAACTACCCCTTCCCCTCACACCTCAGTCTTCCATAATGTTGCAGTTACAGTGGAAACATGCCGAAAACAAACAAATAAATCATAGATATCAACATAATGATGTATAATTCTGCTCCTGGTTACTGATGACAACTTATACCATCTACAATACAAAGCTCATTTTCTATGTTTTGCCGCACATGGAGTGATTTCAGAATGCGTTCCCGGGCACTGTAGTGAATAACGATTATCTCAGATGTCAACATTCTTTTCTTTGAACCATAACCATATACTAACTTTTTAAACCATGTTTAAAATTGCTCCTAATAATAACTAAATATGTTATTTTGTAACCAAACCATGTTATCTTGTTAACTTAATGTTTTTTTTTTGACAGTAACGTGCTGTGTCATGTAATGATTCTCCTTTGTAGCTTCTTGATTTCTTGTTTTTTTTCAGTTTGCAGCCTCCAAGTGATCCTGTCAGATCACTCATGTGACATGAGGCTACTTTCCAGTGCGCCACATCAGCTTTTTCTCACAAATCTCGACTCATTAACGCGGCGCTTGATCTCAGCTTGAATTTGATTGTGTTTGCTCTTGAGTTTTGTCATTAATAAGCCTCCGTATGCAGAGAGAGAGGGAGGCAAATCACGACGCAACAAGCAACAAGGGAACAAGGAAGGGTAAAAAAAAAAAAACGAGAGAAAATCTACGTGCCAGTTCGTTTGAGATGTCAAGTTAGAGCGAGAGGGGGAACGCTCCAAAGGTGAGAGGGAGGACAGCCAGGAAGAAGAGGACGAGAGAGAGAGAGGGAGAGAGAGAGAGAGAGAGAGAAGTGATGACAGGTTATTTTTCACCTTTCCTCTCCTGACGGCTGATGTTATTTCCCATTCTCCTCGGACACACGGCAGATCCAATCTAAGGCTTCTCTGGATGGCCCTTCTGAAGCCCCGTAACCAAATGAAAACCTTTATTACATACACCTTACACAGGCCGCGCACACACACACACACACACAAATCACGACACAGGAACGACACAATACGTACGCGGCATATCCAATATGCCTACGCTCAGAATGAAAAAAGAAATATTACATTGTTACATGCACATCCGCTGTAAAGATGCACTTGTATATGCAGTATAGAAAAAAACAAAACACTGACTCCAGCACAGCCGTGTGCACGTACTGTACTGTATGTGCATATGCAAGTAGTTTTTTTGCTCGACCTACGCTGCCTGACTGGGGATTTATGTTCCACATGTGTCTGTGAAAAGTGAAGCTTTAATTCTTTGGCTGTTAGTTTACAGAGGTTTATTATTGTTCATAGGGCTGAGTGTGTACACCGGAGACATATACAGCAACCAACACACACACAAACGCACACGTGTAAGCACAAAGCCTGGAGGGCCATGTGCGTCAGGCCATAAAAATAAAAGCCCAACAGAAGATCTCTTCTGTGAGTACTGCTAAATTATTATTCTACCTCTTCCCACCTCCCTCCCCCTCTCAGTTTTTATTCATCTTCTTCTTCCTCTCCTTACCTCATATCTCATGTACGTATGATCTCCAGGTTGTAGCAACACTAGTCTACTCCTGAGACGTTCACACAATGAGGCCTACAAAGAGATTGAGAATTTAGCACATATTTCAGACACAGAATTTAGAGGAGAAGAAGACCTTTGTAGATAGAGAAAGAAACAGAGAGAGTCAAAGAGAAATACGCTGAGAAGGAGATAAAGGCCGAGTGAGAGGGGTGATGACAGCTAATCCGATAGGTGTGAGAGAGGAGAGTCAAGGTGAACGTTATTCTTAACGCGCTACTTCTACTATCAGGTTATTTCAGTCTATTAACGTGACACAGAGCGGGATCGCACCCTGGGAACTGTGGGAAATTGAGTTTTTGTATGCACTGGGGGTGTGTATGAATATGAAGGAGAGACAAAAAGGGAAAGGTCAGAATTTGAATTTGATGCCTGCGACACAAAAATGGTTGGGATGTGGCAGCAAAAGACGGAGGGGAAGATGCAGAACGCTTAACAAACACCTGTTTGGATCGTCCCACAGGTGAACGGGTTCAATGGTAACACGTGACGGTAGCATGATTAGCTTGAAAGGCTCAGTTCACAAGCAAGAACTGGACGAGGTTCATCACTTTGTGAAAAAATGCAATCCATATTATAACTACTGGGTTATAAAGAATATGATCTAGACCAGGGGTCTCCAAACTACGGCCCCCGGGCCACATCCGGCTCGCCTAAACAATTGGAGTGGCCCACTCAACGATCCCAAACAATCCCTCTAAACATGGCCTATTTTTCAAAATTGCATTTTCCTATTATAAAATATCCACACTTAATGATTAAGCTTGGCATTCTAATTAAAATCTACCTTATTTACGAACTATTTACAGTACTAGCTCATTTTCATCCCCTCACACAATGGTATATTCCGACGTGACTTTGCTCGTGATCAACTTCCACGTAGTCTGTCCGGGGGATTCAACTAGGCGGGTCAGGGACGGCCGCACGGTGCGGGAGGATCTCCTCGTGGGACCTCTCCCCGGCGCTGGCTGGCCTCCACCGGGCGCATTCCCTCCGTGGCGGTGCCCGCGACCGGCTCTGGGTCGGCTTGGCAAGGCTCGGGGGCGAAGGTGGCTCACGGCTCCGGCCACGAGCTTTACAGCGCCCTCCCGCCCGG
The DNA here is from genome assembly GCF_000972845.2 of Larimichthys crocea. Taxonomy (NCBI): domain Eukaryota; kingdom Metazoa; phylum Chordata; class Actinopteri; family Sciaenidae; genus Larimichthys; species Larimichthys crocea. Next base: position 9,213,417 of record NC_040031.1, read on the forward strand.
ACCTCGCTGCTTCCCGGGGCCGCAACTTTCACTTCCTCCGGCAAAATCGCAACAAAAAAGTAAAAAGCAACTTTCACCGCAATTTTTTTGAAAACCTCATGCAACATCAGGCATTTTAGGCCGCAACTATTTCAAAAAAGGCCCGTGAAATCTTGGTGGGACTGATATCATTTCTGGTCATAGAGTGACCCCCATCACAGAAAAGCAAGTTGATGTGGCCCGCACCGAAAAAAGTTTGGGGACCCCTGATCTAGACCTTCAAGACACAAGAAGCCCAGCTTGGCATCTGTCTTTCAGCCTTTTTAGGCTTGACTAAAAGTCAATCCCAAATGTACGCTTGTCCGGTTTGCTTGGTCCCTTCTTCAGTCGTCAGTCTTCTTCAGTTTCTTCAGTCACAGACACACTGCCCGCTCTCCCAGCTCCGGTTCTGGCATGACACCAGCTCTGCTCCTCATCAGCACCTATTCGACCCCGGTGTTCTGATCTCACAGTCTGTGGCTAATAAATTGAGCTGGAGGGACATCAGAGGGGAAAGCAAGAAACAGTTTCTCCATAAAATATGATCCAGTTTCACCAAAATTGACTGAAATAGATGGCAGTGTGTGACTTAAAGTGTCGTAAAGTGTTACGTACTTCTTGTGGGTCTTGTGGGATTGTACCCAGAACGCAAAGTTTCATCGTGTAAGAACAGGCGTACAGGGCGCAGAGTGGGAATGACCGACACACCGTTCACATGGTTATATGTCAATGAAGGATCAAATCTCTAATTTTTATAGTAGTTGTAGTACGTAGAATATTACAAAATGTTGCTTTAAAAGCCGACATGGTTGCTGTGGTAAGGACTCAGCCGTAGCTCAGGTTGTTGCTCTACCAGGGTTCCCCATCCGTATGCATCTATGAATAGTCTCTGAAAATTTGCACGAGAAACAGAAAGAATGGTTTGTTTTTTAATTCAGAAAGAGAGAGTTATTTTAATTCTGTGAAACTGTAAGAGTCTGACTAATTCTCTAGATGCCTGTCTGCCAGTGATGTAACACACAGTGTGAAAGACGTTGAGCCACGCTTTATGATGCACGGAAGAGCACCTCGACATGAGTCATGTTCCAACCACAAAATGTGCTGAAACAAATGTTCCCAAATGAACCAACAACAGCTACACTTGCTTTAGGAATAAAAGGCTGCCAGACTCTCCAACGGGGTTACTGCAGCAACAAGTCTGTCTTACAACATACAAGACAGGGCATTGCTCTGGATAACAGATGCCCATGTTAAGGTGACTGGACTGGGTTTGTGGGATTTCATCCAGTGGCTACCACACTCCTGAATCTACAAGTCAAAAACATCTCTCTACTATCAGACTTTCTTTCAAAGATTAAATCAGACTTTTCAAGTCAGGCTAGACCTTTCATTTATCTAAACATAGAGAAAAAAACATATGCACTCAAGGTACAGTTTCAGATATTAAGTATGCCTGCTCTGAGTGGTTTTACTCTGTCGTTGATAGTGGATGGATATCATGTAATATTGATGAGAGGTTTCCCAGAGAGTTTGTTTCTTGTTTCTGCTGAGTGCTCTCTCCACAGTAAAACGAGAGCACAGACGACAAATAAAAAAACATTTCCCCAAAATCTAACATCATACATTAGCTGCACTCGGTATGAAGAAAAAGAAAATAACCAGAAGAAACCACTCACCCACTATGTTATGCTGTATGAATTACCTGAAGCAGCCCTTATATAACTCCTAACGATCACTGATAACACATACAAATACTGTATTTACTCATTGCTGCATTAACATGTCAAAGGATTTCTTACCTTTTACACGATTCAGTGGCTGCTGAAATTGCTCCAAAAGAAAAAAATCAGAATATTTGATCTCTGGAAATATACTTTTCATCTTGTGCCTTTGTAGTTCAGCATTTTGCAGCTGTGTTTAGAAATACCGACTACTGCCTTAAATATGAAACAGACAGAATATATAAGTCCATCGGGGTCCTGATGAAGACCCACGCAAGGAAGCCTTCACGGGTACGTGGTCACCATTAAGACCCCTTCGATCCTTTCATCAGTAAAGAGATTTTTGGGTACAACAATCGCAGAGAAACGTGAATTTAATTTGTGCCAGAGTTGTGACGGCCTTAAAGCTGTGCTCTGAAACCCAGTGGCTCAACTGGCAAGCAGCATTGGGTGCGCTTGCGCCCAAAGTTTAGGCAGGTTGAACTTTGGCCATGGAGAGCGCACTGCAAATAGCATTATTTCTAAAAATGAGCCATAAAAACCAAAACAACAAGCTGAAAGACGCTAAAACGGTCCATAGAGCTGAAGGGAACAGTCAGACAATAATACTCTGTGGTTTCTCCACAAGAAGCAACACTTCTCTTTACATGAAATAATTTTATTATAAAAATATTGATCGGATAAGTGTTAATAAATAAATATAATACTGCTAAATCGAGTAGTATGACACAAGGAGTGAGACAACCTATGATTGTTGCCCAATTTTTAAGTATATCACCATGCTCCGAGATCTTTTTAAAAGCATTACCAAGCTGTTATTAAACCTGTAAATGTTCATTTATTTGTGTATTCACGTTGTTCAGCGTGCAGGAAATAATGCTATAGGCACATATACAAGTAAGCACCTGGGTCCAACGGTCCCAAAAATTACTCAGCACATCGAGGACTGTTTTATATAGGACGTGACAACCTTGCAGTGCACTAGACTGTCACGCCCAGCAACCATCAGACCCACCAATGTCCTGTCAACAAAATGTAATCAGGTTTGTAAAATGAGATTACAGGCTGCACTTTACATATCTGATTTGATTATTTCAGCCGAGGTGCTGGATACAGTGACAGACAATAATTCACTTAATGGCAGCCCCACTTCAAAAATATGCCTATAAATAGCAAGAGCGTATGTTAATTAATCTTATGCCAGGACGACTGTATATTAAATAACCAATTAGATTTGTGGCAGGCTGCTGCATCAGAACTTCACAATGCTGATACGTCGATAAAAGCGGGGTAAAAACACATGCCAATGACTGCTGCTCTTTATTATTACTGTCACATATGATTATTATGACTTATTTATTAAGATTACTTCCATAATAACCTTTATTATTTTAATGTGTCTGTGTAACGACAGGCTTTATTGCATGGACTGATGTAAATACCTCCTCATGCAAAAACTAATACAAATCAGTTAAACTTATGACACTGTTATTGACAAATTAATCTTAATGATCACACAATTTCAGTCATCGGCAGGTTAAATCCAAAAACTAAATAAGTCAATATAGCTGTGACGTCAATATAGATTAAAATAAAAAGACCTAATGGTGCTGAGCATCATTGAAAGTTTTAAACATCATCAGATCCAAAGTAATCTGCAGAACATGTGATTAAATGGACCTGTCTACATTAACTATAACGTACACTGTGAAAAAAATAAAACAAATAAGATGCAGAGAAATGCTGAGTCAGTGTCATGCCAGAACCGGAGCTGGGCTTCTTGCTGTTGGACTAATAAGTAATATTATCTGGCTGCTGTGTCTACTGTATTTTTTGATTATAAATAATGTAATCAGTGATATTGCGAGGATGCTAAATTGCAAAAATATTTTTTACAGTGTTGCTTTAAAACTGAACACGCTACTTAAGCCATGATTCATATTTAATATCCTGTAGTTCTACACTAAATATACTGTAGCTTTGTTCACTGGTTGGTGGTCGTTCCCTGCAGTGACTTGATCCAGATAGAAGTTAAGATTACCTGAGTTCAGGACATGAATAATCCAGCTGCCGCTGGCTCTATCAAATATTTAAAGATTTAAGAATGTACCATTCGTGATCTTGCCCTCGCTGTCTCGCGCAACTGTCCCAGCCTCCCCTTTCATTAGGCAGAGGACACTGAGATTGAGAGCCGGTTTGCTGCGTGCAAACAGGAGAGTGTGCATCGGCCGGTGGAATAATTGGGACCGGACACCATTTTGCCGACTGCTTCCATTCCCGCTCTGTCAGTGGCGGCTCCTAAAAAAAAAAAAAGAAGCTTGTTGTGTAATGTCCCAGTGGTCAACTGCATCGTCTGCCTTTTTACCCGCTTTCCTCTTTGTGTTTAGTTACCTCCATTTCTCAGAGACGTATGACATGTACAGGCGTAGATGAAGCTCCCTGATGAAACAAAAAGAGGGCAGACAGAAAGCAGAGGGCGTTTTCCTCCTACTGCTTCCACCTCTTTGAGACGGTGGACAAAAAAAAAAAAGTACTATAAGTCAGCTAATGGCATGAGGCATGCTCACATGAACCCACCTACACCTACACACACACACACACACACACACACAGAGTACAGCAGGGTCTCAGGAGGGACGCCACCGATCACCAGACAGCATATCCCACTGATGCCTGGTTAACCCTGATCCTCTGTGTTTACCTGTGTATGTGTGTGTGTGTGTGTGCACGTTTTGTTCTGGAAGACTGCCTCTGTCTCTTTGTGAGCTTACTGTATGTGTGTGTGTGTGTGTGTGTGTGTGCGTGTGTGTGTGTGTGTGTATGTGTGTGTGTGTGAGTGAGTGCAAGCATGTGTGGGCGTATTGTTTTGCAGAAAACTGAGGGACTTGAGAATTCTCCTCCGAGACGTTTTTAACTGAAAAATCACAGTGTGTGTGTGTGTGTGTGTGTGTGTGAGTGTGTGCGTACATGTACTATGTGTGTCTGCGTTGCACAAAGTTTTAGTCACACATCCTTTCCACACCTTGTCTATAATTTACTTCATACCTTTAAGTAGCAAATTTCACTGAATATTTTTGGTTTGTATTTTTACACTCTGGGAAAATATGTAGCACTTCTGAAATAATAAAGCCGATCCATATGAAAAAACAAGGCAGTGAAAAATTGGCATTATTACATGCAATAATGATCAAAATCAAATCAAATCAATATGGATAAAAAGCTGATTGAAAACCTCACGGGTTATCAAGTTTCATTAGAAACCACAGCATTACATTTCACAGCTATGCTGACGACACACAGTTTTATATTTCCGTATCTCCTCATGAATTTCAGCCCAATTATTAACCTAGTACATTGCTTAGATGTCAAACAATCAAGGATAAGACTGAAATAAGAATATTCGGGCCTAAAGTGCAGAGAGAGCACCTGTCCAAGCATCTCTGGTCCCTGGGTCTTCACACGAAGGATCAAGTCAAAAACTCTGGAGTTACTTCAGATTCTGACTTCAGTTTTGACGCTCATATCAGAAATGTAACCAAATTTCAAAGTCAGACTATTCCTTCTTCATTTCATGTAATCTGATCACCTCAAGGCTCGATTACTGCTGGTCTGGTCTTCCTAAAAAAAAATCACTAAGCCGCCTACAACTTACAAAACTCTGCATCCTGAGTACTGACGAAGACCAGGCACATACAGCTCCCATATTAAAGTCCTTGCATTGGTTGTTTTTAAGATTCTCTTTAGTTTTTGGCCTGACACTGACCTGTCTGTTAGACATACTACAGAAATCCTCAACAGCTGGACTCTTGGACTTACCTCCACAAAATCACATGGGGAAGTCTACTACTGTGGACCTCATCCCTGGATCAGTCTGCATGTGGATCTGAGAGACTGCACCTTTAAAAAATAAGACCTTAAAACAACTTCTTTATCTTTTTAGCCTGGATTTTATTTAAGGTTTTCTGCTGAGCTTTTAAGTTTTGATCACCCTTTATTTATTCAACTAATAGCTTTACCTAATAGATACCTAATAGATATTCCTTTTAATTAAACTTCTTTTCTCTTTAGGCTTTGATTTATATTTTATTCATATTTATAACATTTTAAAATTTGCATGACCTTGTTCTTCTCATTGTTGTCTGTTTCTGTTTTCACCTCCTCTGTGAAGCACCCTGCGCTGCATGTTTGCATGAAAGCTGCTATATAAATAAATAAAGTCTGAGTTTCATGTGACAGCAGCTGAACATGTTCAGTGGTTTGTGCATTGAGTATTGTGAATTCACTTGCAGGTAATGTTGAAATGCATTTAAGAATATTTTGCAAGTAGCTCTTCAATCATATTTGCCAGGAGGTGACCTCCTTATTCCTCTGTTGTGAGACGCTGAATATTTATATTTCATACATCAGTTTAAGTATCCAGTCGTTTAAGTGCCCTACATAAAGCCCCACGCACAGGAAGCGTGCATTGTGGATTCCCCTCTTCATTATATTATGTAAAAATTGAAATATATGAACTTTATTAATAAATAATGACTAAATTATATTAATAGATTTGTCATTTCCTCCCCTCAGTGTCAATCATCAGACATGAAGGGAACACTGAGGACATTTGTCTGTGTATCAGGTTCAGGAAGACTGGACTTCAGTTGTTTCTCGTAGGTGGGGACGATGTGATAGCCAGACATTGGAAGCATCACAGCCAGACTTGTTTACTAATCTTTAATTAGAAATTCACAGAGGGAGGTGTGATTATAATTGTATCTGTATGTATGATAACAAACTGCATCAGCAGGTGTGTTCACAACATGTGAGAATTGTGCTTTTGTCTCATATTAGAATGAATGTTTTAGGGTTTTCAGAGTGTTGCTTGGACAGAACAAGCAGCCTTATTTGGACGGTTTAACACTTGGACCTTTATTGTAGGGGTGGGCGATATATCAAATATACTCGATATATCGCGGCTTGTTCTCCGTGAGATGTATAAAATGACTATATCGCGACCATCAAGTACTTCTCACGTAAAAGCCGTCGGCATTTAATTCTCTGGAGTTTTGCCTGTCCCTCACTCCTGCTGCTCCTCACAGCGCGCAGCACACCTCCCCACCCAGAAAAATCCCCTGCGCGCATGCGTACTTTTTGTATCAAGGGAGGAGAGACAAGGCCCACTGGCCCACTCACATCGGAGGCGTACACGCCGCGTAACGGCTGCGCCGCGGTCACCGGAGCAGATCGCCGCCAGTCTAGTCAATGAGAGCACTCACACAGGGCGTGCCGCGGTGCGAGCATTCTATAGCATTTCTATTTTTGACGCGAGCCGCTGCTAAACCTCAATACGCAGTTCATAGCTTATTACAACGGTGGCACCAGATGAGCAGTCAGTTGATCAAAGGGTCTCAATATGAACGAAGAGAGACTAATTGTTGAAGTGGAACAACACACAATAATTTATGACACAACAGATGCTTTTTATAATCTCTTCCATGTTGTGATCTTGTGTGAATATGGCCGGCTCGCTACGCTGCCAAGATGCGCCCGGTGTGAGTTCACGCAGGGCAGAGGACGCAGCTAAAACGCTGCGCAGCCGTTACTAATCTAATAGAAGGGTCTACTTGAATCATCATACTGATGTTATTTTTTGCATCAAAGGGTTGAATTTAACATTCATAGTGATTTACAGGAGAAATAAAAATATCGAGATATATATCGTGATATAGCTTAAAAATATCGAGATATTGGTTATAGGCCATATCGTGCAGCCCTACTTTATTGTTAAAGAATTTTTGGATTTTGGGGGCTCTATGTATAGAATATGACATGTTTTCATTTGTGTATAACCACCTGAAAATAAGAATTGAATCATTTATGTAACCTAAAGACGCTGTGGGATAAACCAAGCAACTTTTTTTTCAGCCACCAAAAGTTCTCCTATGACTTGGTAAGGACGGGTGAGGCGAGGCGGGCGCAATCCCCAATGCCTCCAAATCCTCCTCCACACTAAAACCGATTGTCAGCTCGAGTAAAGAGTAAGAGAAACGTCGTTAAACTCTGGCTTCCACACGGCATCTGTCTCTTTTTCTTCAGACCGCATCCTCTGTCAAATTATTCTCTGACAGAACAGAAGCACAGCTGTTTGTTGCCTCAACAGTTCCACACCTGCATTTTTTTCCAGAATCTTCACACTGTTCATTTTAAAAAACGTTGCAGCCCTTCCTGTAATTTAATTTAGTTAAGGGACCTCCTTTGTTCCTTGAGGCAGTTCTGCGCCGCTCATGGAAAATGACAACCAGGGACGAGCTGAATAAACACATAGAATAAGACAATTTTCTCACTAATGGGCTTCTTTCTCTACAGATGTCGAGCTATACTATCAAAAGTAATTTGACAATTAGACTCAGGAAATTACTCTACATCTATTTTACCTATAATAGCACCAAACAACACGGTCTAAAAATATAATGCCATATCATGTATCTCTGTTCCTCTTATGTACAGTAAGACTAAAATAAGCCTGCAAATAGAAAAAGTGATACTTGTTCCTTTCAGCATTCACACCTAATTAGCTTCCAAACAGCACACGCAGTCCAATGACGACAATAGGACTGCGTCCAGACAATATGCCTAACAAACTAGAGCCATATTTTCTTCACATTGCTCTGGCTGTTAATTATTCTGTATTCCCTAATGCTGCCTTTGTAATTACGATGAGAGGAATGTGTCTTATCCTCACCGCGTCTTTAAATCTGATTATTTTCTTTCTGTCTTTCTTCTTTACCCCCAAAAATGAATGAACTTTGGTGATCGCACTTCTTAAATGTCACGGCAGCACTGCGCAGCCTCCGAATCTGAAGCTAGAAGAGCATCGTCGGCCAGCAGGCAGGCGGACGGACAGACAGACAGACAGACAGCTGCACATGAGAGACAGACAGGTCATTAGGCTGGCAGGTGGACAGACAGACAGGCAGATATAGCCTCATGGTCCAGAGGCGATGAATATGATATCCATGATCGCTCTTTAATCTCTGCTGAGCACAAACACACACGCAGGGATGCATACACACTCAGACACACGTGGACAAAGTAGGTGTGTGTGTGTGTGTGTGTGTGTGTGTGTGTGTGTGTGGTGGCAGCTTGTTCCTGTCTGTCAGTCCAGTTAAACCGCAGTCAGGTCAGTGTCACCCTGAGAAACAATGAGCTCTGTTCCTCCTGTGTGCCAGTGACAACCCGAGACAGCTAACACACACACACACACACACAGTCACACATGTGTGTGTGTGTGGCTGTGTGTGTGTGGTCGGCAAAAGAGGAAAATGGAGACCTGAGTGTGTGACAACATCTATATCTGAGTGCATGACAGAGAGAGAGAGAGACAGAGAGCAGATGCAGCAACCTGCATCTGAGAGAAGTCCTCCCGGCCTGTCGCTCAGCGTCAGCTCGTGTTAGAGGCTGGAGGAAACCCCCGGGAGAGAGAGACGGAGAGGAAAACTGCAGGAACGACAGAGGGGAGGGAGGGGGAGACAAAAGAAAGTGGGAGATAAAGAAAGAGTGACGGGACAGAGAGATGAAGGAACAATCATGGGAGGAAGAGAGTGCCAGAAGATTTTAAAAAAAGGGAAAGAAGTAGAAAAGAAAAAGGAGATAAAGTGTCACGGAGAGGCTGGAAACCTGAAGGAGGATCAGTGAAAGGGCGAGTTGATAAAAGTGAAAAAGTAAAAAGTGTTTCATTTCTGTTTGTCCATCGATTTGTTCACTTCGAAAATCAACATTTACTTTATTAAACTTATGTTTTCGACACCCTGTGAGCAGTTAGGGGTGCGGTGCTTCGCTTTAAGACCAGTCCAAGCTCCATACTGTGGTCCGTACTGGACCTGAACCCAACCAAGTCCCTATGGTCCGAGCTACTGCCGCCCCAGGTCAAGTCCCTGTTAAGAGTACACCTGTGGCTCTGTGAGGAGTCAGAAACCTGCAGAAACACATCTTATGGAGTTGCATCATGGGAAGTGTAGGATACAGCTGGATCTCTCACCCTGTGCTGCATCTGATGTGACTTTGTTCTAAAGTGTGTGCGCTTTACAGAAAATACCTGTTGTGTGTGTGTGTGTGTGTGTGTGTGTGTGTGTGTCCCTGTTGGTTTAGTTCCCCCCGGTCCTCATTTGAAACACTTTCTGCATTGCTGCACCTGCCCGTGCTGTCTTCTTACATCTGCCACGTTACCAGCGATGCCTCGTATTCCCTGAAACTTGAAGTTTTTTTTGTCGTTAATCATCACGCCTAAACGAAAACCTCTTTAATTAAAACCCGTCTGCAAACGTTCAGATTGGAGATGTAGGTATTTAGACGTCACCTGATCGCTCTGCTCGCAGTGTTCTGCCTCACTGATGATGATGATGATGATGATGACGAGTAGGAAACACGTCTGTCTGTGTTGATGTGTGCTCACCTCACTGCTGCTGCTGCTGTGGGAGGTTTACCTGTGAGCTGCTGTTTGGATAGGAGAGGAGGAGAGAGAGAGAGAGAGAGAGAGAGAGAGAGAGAGAGGAGGCAGGAGGATACTTTACTATGTGTGTGCACAGGAGGAGGAGGGAGGGATGGATAGACAGATAGATGGATAGATAGATAGATAGATAGATAGATAGATAGATAGATGAATAGATGGATGAATAGATGGATGGATAAATAGATGGATAGATAGATAGATAGATAGATAGATAGATAGATAGATAGATAGATAGATAGATAGATAGATAGATAGATAGATGAATAGATGGATGAATAGATGGATGGATAAATAGATGGATAGATAGATAGATAGATAGATAGATAGATAGATAGATAGATAGATAGATAGATAGATAGATAGATAGATAGATAGAAGTGGAGAGGCAAAGCCAGGGAAGAGAGAGAGAGAGATAAAGTAGTGGGGCGGGCCGCACGCAGTGATTGGAAAATATCGAAGACGCGCACGCGCAATCCGATGATGGGTCTCCGTTACCGGGAGGGAGGGAGGGGTATGGTGAAAAAAAAAAAAAAAAAAGAGCATCTTTCTCTCGCGCGCCGCGTCCCCTCCTCTCCTCTCGAGCCTTTTGTGTTTGAAACTCATATCTCACATATCAATAATTCAAGCGCGCGCAGACGGAGCTCTCTCCTCCTCCTCCTCCCCAACAGCAACATCACCTCCTCCACCTCCACCTCCACCACAACCACAACCACAGCCACCTCCACCACACAGCACCAACACCAACACCAACACCACCCTCCGCGCGCTATGAGTTCTGCTGCCTCGTCACTCGTGCAGGGCCCCTCCGCAACGCGCGCGACTCCCGCTCATTGTGTTTGCAAGTGAAGAAGAAGTGAGAAAAGAAAAAGGAAAGAAACCTGGAGACCGGAGCGGAGATACCGGGAGAGACACCGTGAATTTTACCGGGGAGAGAGGAAAAAAAGAAAAGAGGAGTGAAGCCTAAAAATAAACCGTCTGGTTTTTTACCCCTGAGAGACTCCGCGGCGGGAGAAAGTGTCGCTGAGGCGGGTTCGGTCCAAGAAGACGGAGCGGCACCGAGTTGTAAAAGAATCCTTCTCTAAGGTTCGTCGGGGGAACACCGGGAAACTCTTTACTTTTTTTTCTAAAGGGGGAGCAGACCCACGGTTCAAGGTGTGAAGACGACCGAACAAGTTCACCTCCACCTCCACCCTCACCGCTCCGGTCCGGTTATGTTGGCGTTTTGCCTGCTGAGTGCCGTGTGGCTCGCGGCGAGCCCGGCCCGCGCTCAGAACGAGACGGAACCAATCGTCCTGGAGGGGAAGTGCCTAGTGGTGTGCGACTCCAACCCGACCTCGGACCCAACGGGCACCGCGCTCGGGATATCCGTACGCTCGGGCAGCGCCAAGGTGGCGTTCTCCGCAGTCCGGAACACCAACCATGAGCCCTCCGAGATGAGCAACCGGACCATGGTGATCTACTTCGACCGGGTAGGAGAAGAAAAAACTCTTCTTGTGTTATTTTATCGTAGAATCGTGAGTTCATGCATGCTCGGGTCAGAGTAACAGCACCTGCTGAGGGGAGGACGCATGTGGGAACTTTCATGCCTGATGTCAAACAGCCCGTGGAGAGTTTTCTCGTGCGCCACAGACCCACGGAGCTGTTCAAACCGGCCTGTTTAAAAAACTACAAACTCTGAATATGTTCTGTGAATAAAGGCTGGACTCAGTTTGGCAGCATGTTGTGCGTAAAGCGGATAAATCCGGCTGTTGACGCACAGCTGCGCCTCCGTGCGCCTCCCGGTAATGGTCTCGTGGACAGCTCTTGTGTCTTTAACGACTCATTTTAGAGGTGATACCTTCCCGTTAAAGTGGCTGGGTGAGTATAAACTGGTTTGAATATTCCAACTTGACAACATTGGATACGGGAGCTGACACGTCGCCAAATAATTGAGTAACGGCGGCGCGGGTCGAGAGGGCGAGGTCCTCCCCGCCTGCCGCTTAAAGGTTAATTCTCCCTCAAAGTGCCGTTCAATTACACTCCCAGAGTTCGCTTCCACCCATTAAAGCAGACATTTGGCTGCGGAAATGCATAATTGAAAATTCCATTTGAAAGATTGATTAAGTTCCTCCTTTCATTCCCACGTCAAGTTTGGAAGTTCTGACAGAAAGCGCGGATAAAGGAGAGTTATGTGTGGTCCGGTGGAGCGGGCCAGAGGGGCCTCTATCAAAAATATAAGCCAGATATGAATATGAGTGTAGAACAGCAGAGCACTGACATGTGGACTGTTGGAGTCAGTAGAAAATAAAGAAGCGTGGCGTCTGTGTGAGACATGTGAGTGTTAAGATGCGTTTGGCATCATGTTGGTCTGTAATAAATGTTTTACGCAGCCATGTGATCACTTCTGAGCGCAACCACCAGAAGGATAAAGCTGTTTATTCTTTCTTTCTTTCTTTCTTTCTTTCTTTCTTTCTTTCTTTCTTTCTTTCTTTATTTCTTTATTTCAGGTTCTAGTAAACGTTGGGAAGAATTTTGACGAGGAGAGGAGTAATTTCATCGCGCCGCGCAAAGGGATTTACAGTTTTAACTTCCACGTAGTCAAAGTCTACAACCGCCAAACTATACAGGCAAGTTCGTCTGTGTGTGTGTGTTTGTCTTTTAATGTGTATTTCTGTGTGTGTGTGTGTGTGTGTGTGTGTGTGTGTGTGTGTGTCCTCATAAAAGTTGAATATCAGCCGCACTGGAAATCATTTTGTAAGATGTTCCATTTCCCGGGAGACAGCGACGGAGGCGCGTTTTCTTTTTTTGTTTGTTTGATTTTTATTGAACAGATGAAAGCCAGTCACGCGCCTCCCCGCAGGCTCAATCATAATTAATCGATACGTGCGCGTGGGAGAGGGAGATGAAGCGCGTGGCAGCCTGGGAAGAAGGACAGGGGTGTTGTGGTTACTTTTGGCACCGTGGACAGAGACGTCCCCCCTCCCTCCTCTCTCCTCTCTCCATCTATCTCTGACTGTGTCTCAAGAAAAAGAAGCAGCAGACTGGCTGAGATTTGTTTTTGTTTTTTTGATTATTTAGAAGATTAAAACATTAGATGGGGAAAAAAAACAGGGCAAACAGAAACAGGCATTTTTTAATTTTCTGTCTCTTCCACACACACACACACACACACACACACACACACACACACACACACACACACCGCCTGCAGCATGCCCCCATCCACAACTCTCCTTTCATCCTACTAACTAACTCATTATCACTCCGCCTTTAGATGCAGTCTCCGTATCCGTTTGATGTGTCAAGCGATCGGAGGCACTTGAGCGAGTCTTAAACCCGTTTCCAGCGTTTAACACGCACGTGACGGCGCTTTACAAGCCACACAGCGTTAATTACAATGTATCTCTTGCAAATTAAACTGTTGTGTAATTATGCTGTTGGCTCCCCGGGGCGTTGGCATTATGTTTTTTTTTTATTTGCTACTTATACTTTATTATTGGAGTCTTGAATTAATTAGCATGGCAGCAGAAGTACCAACAATAACAACAACAAGGAGGCAGAGAGATATGCAAAGGTGGAGGAGGAGGGTGGGGGGTGGAGAAAAAAAAGCTACGTCAAGCTCGGCACACACTCCCAGACGTCTTTGTGCGCCTGAACGCAAACAGGCTGTGGATGGCAAACACTTGAGTCATGGCAGTGAGGTGATTAAGTCTGCCGTATCATGCACAGGGACAGTTTGCTGTTTCCTCAGGATGAATCTGGAAAACAGCAAAAGAGGAAAGCAGAGAATCTGTTTCTTCAGGCCGGAGTAGTCCAGTGAGGTTAAATCCTCGAAAACAAACGACATGAATTTAAAACTTCACATTGCGTCCTGTCACGTCCTGAAACAGAAAGAGGTGTAGGTCGTCCTCTCGCCTCTCTCCAAGCATCCAGCTCTGGGCGCGCCTGCTCACCTTTCAACCTCCTCCACTCCCTTCTTCCCATCTTCCCATCCATCCGGCACATCTGCTGTGTTGAAAACTCCCACTGTTTGACCGCCTTAGAGACAGCTACTGTGGTGCGTGCAAGAGATGAGAGACAGCAGGGAAAGGAGAGCTGTAAGGGATGGAGGGGGGGAGGAAGGAAAGGATGTAAGGAGGAAACAGTGAGAAGAAAAAAACAGGGATTTGGAATAAATGGAGAGCTGAATAAAAGACAAAGAAAGGATAGAAGGAGAAGGTTCAGGCAGGTGAAGAGAGAGAGAGAGGGAGGAAGCCAGACGTCATGAGTAACTATTGATCAGTGGATGCTGTGTAGCTGTACAAAGAGACGGATAAACAGTTTGTTCCATCTCTCATCAGTCCTTTCCTGTGCAGGGATCTGTCTGTCTATCTGTGAGGGGTGAGACAGGTGACGTGGGTGTTTAAAAAAAAAAAAAAGCTTTTCACCTCACAATTAAATACAGTACAGTCTCTCCCCCACATCTGACATCCGTCAGCTGCACGTCCACTAATCGAAAACTTACATTATTTATGAAAATCACTCACAATAAACGGACGATATCAAACACAATCCTGGTTTTTACAGGGGGCCGCCACCGCCGTGTATTTGAAATGAAATTGAAACAAAACTCCCTCGGTGGAACATGTTGTACCTGCAGCTCAGAACAGAGAGCACGGGGATCAGGAAGACAAACAGATGAGGTGCTGGTAGGATAACAATACTCAACAATGTGCAGCGCTTATGAATCACAAGTTTCACCACAGTCGCCGTGTACTGGAAGCAGCTGAGGTGTTAGACAGAATCAGCCTTTCAGTGTTGAAGTTGATGTTCGGATCAATTGCTTTTGTGACTGTGGCCGACGGAGGGTTAAAAAAAGGCCTGTCACACAGAGAGAGAGAGAGAGAGTGGCTCTGAATTTTAGAAAAGATCACCTAAAAGAAAAAAGCTTTTATTTTGGCGAGGGGCTGGAGTATTATGCTCTGTGAAGAAGCTGCATTTTATACACCCGAACGTTCACGAAGCCTCGGGTCACGGCAGCACCGCGAGGGGTGAAAGCTACACAAGGAGCACGACTACTACGCCTCACGCTGTGTGTGTGTGTGTGTGTGTGTGTGTGTGTGTGTGTGTGTATTAAGCCTTTCATTTTCCCACTGAGAGGAGAAAACCTGGAGGCTTTGCTTCGAGCTGTTGATGGCACGTGACTCTGAAAGATTTTACCTTTTACCTGCTGCTCTTTGGGCTGGAGGAACTCACGTTTGAACTCAGAGCAGCTGCATGTGTCTGCAGGCAGAGGCCTCTCATCTCCTTCCACATCAGGCTGCACTTTGCTTTCACATTTTAACTCTCTAACCAGGGTCACCAGGGTCATCCCATCTCTGTTAATTTAATGCAAGGAGATATATATGTATATATAGGAACCCAGACAGTTGCTAACTACTTGCACCACCTGGGCTCGGATTTAATTAACTGTTCATTTTATGCGTTACATACACAGTGTTAGTTTTTAAAATGGGAAAATAAATCATCGTCTCTGAGCAGAACTTAGAATAGACTCATCAACATGTGGGTGGTTGGTTATTTCGAACAGAGCAGGCGAAGGACTGTAGTCAGTGATTTGATTTAAAGGAAACATATCCACATTGCTATTATAGTTTCATTAGCAGCCCAGCAGTAATCACTGTGAGGATTAGGACTTAGTGGAGCCCAGCTAATTGTTTTTGTCCGACGTGCAGCAGTAAACAACACGAAGACACAGAAATGAATGTAATTGACTAAGTATTTACATACACATTCTGACCTCGTGCGCTCTAATTATATTGTTTATATAATCTAGGAGGAATGCTGTGTGACTGCAGCTGCTGCTCTCTGATTAAAGCGGCCGTAGTGCTGTCACAGAGTGCTCATGCAGGCACTTAATTAAAGTGTTGGTGAATTCTGTTTAAAAAAACAAACAAAAAAAAAACACTTTTTAAAGATTTATACGTGCGGATGAAACTTAGCAAAAAGGCTCATCCCTTCTAGACATCTTTAAATATCATCAAACGGTTTATTTAATATCGTCTGCTTCCCCATGCAGCCAAAAGACTGCGAGACAAAACACAAAAATAATCGGTCCCACTTTAAACACTCATACATACGTGCTTTAAAGGTCCAGTGTGTCAGATTTAGGGTCCTCTGTTTACAGATAGTTAGAAATGAATGGCGTGTGTTAAATATGTGGAAATATGGAAAATTAAAAACTCAATTACAAAGAGCAGATTTTGATATTTCAAACAAAACATTCATGGAAACTGAACAGTGAGGACTGAGACAGAAAGAGCAACAAGTTTCCAAGCATTGGATTCATGTTTCACCAATTATCAGATCATTTAATGTTTTATTTTCACCGCTTGTGACAGATTATCAGTTTGTTTCCTCGCCAAAACAAAAGCATGCGCCATGTGAACGGCCCCAGTAGGTTAACATGGCACCTTGCTGCACTTCCGCCTCCGTGCCTCATGTCTCCGGCATTAGACAACATCTCTCTACTACCGTCACTAAACCACCAAATTCAGGAATATCATTGGGAAAAATGACGTTCCATCCCGTTAGTAGCGTTTCAGAGACTTTGTTTATTTCTTTTAATCTTCACTTTAGCAGACAAGGCCTTAAGAACAATTTCCTCTGGACAATAACTGCCTGGACATTCAGTGCTTAAGCAGTTCTGGCTGCACGTTGTAGCTCGACACCTTACTGAGACACTTTATGTAGGTTTTGCCTTTAATTTGTCACCTGTCTGTATATGTGTTCCTTTAACACGATAATAACAATTTTAGAAATGTTGCCTGACTCCTGCTGCTCTCTCCAACCCACAGCTCTGTTAGATGTCAGCTGTCTTCCTTCCTATGTCAACACAGATACATTTAACCTGTGCTAATGCCTAGATAACACACCAGAGGGACACACAGGATTCATATAAACCAATATTTTCTCACTGACCTACATGGAAAGAAACAGATCCACACGTCACCTTTACTAGTGCCCAAGATGGTGGTCCAAAGCCAATTCAGTGACTAGTTTAGTTAAGCAGGATTTGGCCCAGGACATGGATTAACACAGTAAACTACTACTGCACCACTACTAGTGAAGTCCTATCATATAAGAATAAAGGTGAGGATAAGGCTGAACGTTGATTTGTAGTTTGGGTGCATGTGGTGGACAGAGAAACTAGATCTAGAGGTCTAGAGGGCAGAATTTATGAATTTTCTCTACAAACTCATGTTGCAATGAAAACATTAGTTTTAAAGGTAAAAAAATGATCAAGGTCTGTAGATTAATTCATTAATATCTTATAATCTTTCATCTAGAAAAGTGGGCGTCTTTACTGTGCACCTGAAATATCACATAAGATGTGACACTACACCCAACGCAGGCTACCACCACTGGGTGTTTCAGAGAAAGGGAGTAGCCAGCGATGTGCTGATGTGTAATAAATGAAATAAACAGCATGAATTTTGTGTCATGAGAAAGAAAAATAAAAACACACAACTCTTCTTCTGCTGCGAGCTGGCTGGCTTCGACAGCGTTCATCTATACAGAGTGGAGATGCAGGGAAATGAGAAGCGAGTCAAAGCGACATAAATAAACACCTTATCTGCTCCTATGTTCTCCTGCCTTTGAGAGAGGGGGAAGAAAAGACAGAATAACGGAGTTGCTTTTGTCTGGAACGGGCCAGAGAGACAACACAGACACACAGACGACGTCTTTTAGTTTGGTTCAAATGTTCCTGCAGCTGCTGAATGTGTCGCACGATGTGTCAGGATGATTTTGGAGATTTTTAGCGTTTCCCAGTTACCTGCAAAACATTCCCAGCAGGCTCAGGTGTGCTTTGTGTTGTGCTAATTAGAAAGCATGCTAAACTAAAATGGCAAACACAGTAAACATTGAACCTGCTAACAGCAACTCGAAAGTCTGGTTTCCCCACATTCCCATTACAGTTCACTGTGGATGTTCCTTCTTGTTGCATATCCGTCTCTGAGAAACCTCAAACTGATCTGCTGTCAATAACATGTCTATAATTACAGTTTTTAACGACACACAGTGTCAAATACGTCAGATTTCCTCTGGTTTACTCAGCATGAAGCTGCAGGTAGTAGGAAATGTTTCATTTGCATTAGTAGTAACTTAATGGAGCATTTTCAGAGCGCTCCTGGTGTTTATGGAAAGCTTGTGCTACTGGTTCACCAGACACCAAAACAGGAAGATGTTATACAAATTAGGATTATACTGTTTTACCTCTTATAGAGTGTGTGTGTTTTCTTTCCTTTGCATATCTGGCCTGTGTTTACTGAGGCTGGCAGGGAGAGATGATTAAAAAATAGTTTAAGGACAAGAGAGACAGGTTAGGGGAAGTGTCATTCTGGACAAGAAACATAATGTTCATTACGAAGCGGAAAACCAAAAAAGGAGAGTGTTAGTGGGGAGGTGTCCGCGACAGCCCAACCAACTGTTAGAGCTCCTCGAGGAGCCTTTTCTCTGCAACACTTTTTGTGTGTTGCACTGTTAAACGCTCCTTCTTGTACAAGAATAATAAATTCAACTTAAACTTTGATACTTTGAATCCAGTCCTCCTTATTCAAGGGTTCTTACTTAAAAACATTTTTTAAGGAACTCTCTGGTGATTGGTTTGAATGGTTTCACACCAGAAACGAGCAGCTCCGACTCGACACCGACCCAAACAAACTGCACGGAGGATGCATGTGAAAAGACACTTAAAGGATAATTACTTGTTTCCTCGTTGACACCTGATAAAAGCATCATTATAATATCGCACATTGTCATCTGGATTCACTAATTAAACTTACAGGAGGTACGTTATGGTAATCATTAACGATCCAGGAAGGAAGCGTGATTCCTCTCGGTTACTTTTTATGACAGAAAGTCAAATATAAAAACTCATTTTACAGCATGGGTTCTTTTGTCTGATGTGACATTTTAATGGATTTAGCACGAGGCAATTTATGGTGATGACCATGGTGATGATTTGTCCATTAAAATCATCCATCCAGTCAGAAGGTAAAGGATCTGTTTCTTCCTCAGACTCAGAGAATATGTAGAATATAGAGACATCATGTCAAAATCATGGGGAAGCATTTCTGAGTGTTTGCACGTTGTCTTTGTTCTGTGCGCTGCTCTGATAACTCAGATGAAGCCTTCCATCTTCTGTTTTTACAGTTATGTCATTGTTTATGCTCATAAAGATTCTGCAAGCCAGATGCTCGGTTTCATTTTTATCCAATCAACCCGCTCAGACTTCTTCGGTTTGGCGGAACATTATAGAAGGCTATGCGAGACTGTGCTCATGTGTGAAAGAGAGGAGGTGTGAGAGCAAGCTTTGAATATTCATTGTTGTTAAATTGAACGAGATTATTACAACGATCAAACATAAGTGAGTCATTAGGACCGCAGACATAGCCCGAGAAAAGATCGTTCACATCTCTTGCCAAATGCTCTTTAGGTCTAAAGCTATGTTTAACCAAAGTGTGAATATTTTATTGCTCATAAAAGTCAGAGGAAATCTCACAAGTCAGTTTTTGTCATGAGAGTGTGAGCATGTTGCTGACATCAGGCTTCCAGAGAGTAGAATGACACATTAAGACATATGATTTGCAGAATATGACAAAAATAGACTATACTTTTCATAATTATGATTTCATTAGTGTACAAACACAATAACAATAAGCACTGCTATGTTTCTGCGACCTCAGAATGAGATGTTGAAGTCTGCAACCCTAGAACAAACAAACCAAACACTGACACTTACATGGTTCGTCGGGGAGAGTGATGTGAGGGGTATGCAATCTGCATGTCTGTCACACAAAGCACTCCTGTCCATATCTGCGTGTAGCAGCTTCAAAGACCGCGTAAGCCTGGCTGCTGCCTCACCTCCGGTCTACAGTGGTCCCTCGTTTATCG
This sequence comes from Larimichthys crocea, assembly GCF_000972845.2. Lineage (NCBI taxonomy): Eukaryota > Metazoa > Chordata > Actinopteri > Sciaenidae > Larimichthys > Larimichthys crocea. Next base: position 9,233,565 of record NC_040031.1, read on the forward strand.
CGGGGGATACGTTCTAAAAATAACCCGCAATAAACGAAATCCGCGAAGTAAGTTTTACAATTATTATACATGTTTTAATGCCGTAAAACCCCTAACCACACACTTTTATACACCTTTTTACACGCATTTTGTACAGTACTCCCTTAGTTACGCTGTAAAAATAAAGCATGCAAAATTACACAAAAAAAATCCGCGAAACAGCGAGGCTGCAAAAGGTGAACCGCGTTATAGCGAGGGACGACTGTATAGCTGGGACTGTGAGGCTGAAACATCTGCCCAACATCTGCAGGATTTGCTGGAGTAACACTTTCATAATAAATAAATGTTCAGTTTTAGTTCTGTCTCTGATCTTAGCTGCTCGGTTATTCTCAGCGTGGAGAACTCCATGTTGTGAGGCCTTAATTTGGTTTTGAGGTGGCACTGTCTTTGCAAAGCTGGTGAAAAGTGATGACAGCTGATGGTCTTTCTTCTCATATTTCCACTAGTAGAATTGGACTTTAGGTTCGCCACATTCTGTCTGGTTAGCAGTGTCGATTCTGAAGCTGTTCAGCCTGCCCAATTATATTAATGACTGCTCAGGCAGTGGGCAGTTCGTAAAGACTGTCTCACCTCGGCCAGTTTACCCAGAATTACCAAACCTGTTCTCAGAACAGTGCACGCACGCATCATTACTCAGCTCCTGTCCATTCAAATAGAATAACTAGAACTGCAGTGCATCTGTCCGTGTGGTCGGAGTGGTTGGTGGTTGTCAGTGTTTAAAGTAACGACACTGATGACTGGGCTAACAGCATCAATATTAAAAATTAAAAAAATAAAAGCATCAAAGGCAAAAATCTAGCCAGAGCTAAACCAAGCCTGTGAGTTAGGACACCTGAAGTGCAGTGTGTGTGTGTGTGTGTGTGTGTGAGTGAGTGTGTGTGTGTGTTTGAGTCTACAAAGCAGCTTTTTGTCACACCATTAGGGTTTAGCTTCACCCCCGTGGTGTAAGGTGCCAGTTTCTTCATATTTTGCAGTTATTTATTGACGACAGCCAGATCACTCTCTTTCGGCCGTCTTCATGTCATGATGAGGTTGCTTTCTTCGTTTCTTCGTTTCTCAATCACTGCTTTGACATTTGGCAAACTGGTTTCAGAGTTTCGTGTTTTGCCTCTCACTCAGATTATGACAGGTTAAGGCTTTTCGATGCTTTCCCACAAATTAATGATGTTGTTCCCTGAGGCGATATTGATATTTTTGCAAGATGAGTTTTTGTGTCCTGGTCTTAGAGTAAATAGATCAGTAAACATCTGACCTTTGCTCTGGTTGCCTTCATGTCTTCCATGGCATCATTTTTTAAATTACTCCCAAACTGCTTCCCTCAAAAACTCTCTTCAGTTTAGAAGAACGCTTCTCCTGCAGACTCATCATCATCCAACGCTGTGTTTGCACAGGAACAAAGCAAATAATTGTTCTACAGATGCAATCTTTCCATAAACATTTAAACAGAGATCGGCTGAAGCAGATCAGATGCAGATTTCTAAAAATTCATCCGACTGAGAGAAACAATGCAAAGCATCATTACAAAGGAAAAAACACTGATGACCAGCAAACTCACACTGGATTCAGCTTCTACACTGACTGATGATTACAGTTATATATCACAAGATTATCAGATTTTTTCCCTTTAATTTACATGAAGTTGAAGATTTTCCACCACAGACGACTTTGTGTCCCAGTGAACCATGACAGTGAGCCACCATGGAGGCAGCAGCTCTAGGAACTTGGAGGGTGATTGGTGGTTCAAGACTTGTAGCTGAAGAGGTTCCAGTTTCACCTCCTGGGCACTGCAGAGGTGCTTTTGAGCAAGGCACTGAACACCTAACTGCTCCCTGACATGCATACTTGCACATATCCAAGCCCTTTGTGTGTGTGAGGTTGTGTTTTGGGTCTATGTGTCAGTATTTTGTGATAAAAGTAATATATTACATCTTTTACATTACATTGCATTTAGCAGACGCTTTTATCCAAAGCGACTTACAGAGGAGGACCATCATATTATATCTTGAAGACCATCATATTACATCTCAGGGGTGGCAGTAGCACAGTCCATAGGGACTTGGCTTGGGAACCGGAGGGTGGCCAGTTCAAGTCCCACATGGACCAAAAATATGGAAGGTGGACTGGTAGCTGGAGAGGTGCCCTTGAGCAAGGCGCCGACCCCCCCAACTGCTCACTGGGCGCTGGCCCATCACTCTCTCCACATTTGCGTGTCTATGCCGTTGTACTGCGTGTGTGTCCGGGTTAAAATGCATGTAAATAAAAAAAAATAGAGTAAAAAAAGAATTTCCCCATTGAGGGATTAATAAAGTATATCTTCATCTTCTTCTTGAAACATAGATGGTACTCAATGGAAAGCAAAGCCGTGACACACACTCCACAGCTTACAGCCAAATTCATCATTCTTGCAAACATCACTACTTGCATCCTTTTTTGTAACGTCTTGTGCGAAGCTGCTCTCGCTGCTGCGCCTGCGTTTGGTCAGTCAGAGTTAAAGACGGAGTAATTTCCCTTGTGTCTGCGCTGCGTTTTTTTAAAATGAGCTCCAGGAAAATCCATTCATAATGTTCTTAAATTTCCTGCTAACAAACGATACAATCGAAGACGCGCTGAGGTAAAACAAATAAAGATTAACGCCTGTCACACTCTGCTGCTGGCAGAGCTAAAGAGGCTGCAGCCATCACTGCAGCACTGACGGAGGACGAGCAGACGGACGGCCTTTTGTCTTCGGACAGCGCCATCCTGAGACTTAGTGCTTAAAGGGTAATAGAATCTGTTGTGTAGCCTTTGCCATATATAACGCTTATCTAGAACGATGCTGGCTGAGGAAACAATGACGTCTCTGTATGGGACATAAATAAGGTGCAGATGCAGTGTTGCTTTTACAGTAACCTATTATCATCTACCTATGTACACAAGCTTTCCTTTCTTCTCACTGCAGTGAGCTTTTCAACTGTGTGCTGTTACAGAGCGCCACAGTTTGCTTTCAGCCAAACATCTTATTATATCTGAAATATAACATGCTAACTCCATCGTCTGTTCATGTTCACATTTCATCTGTAATTGGAAAACAGCACTCTGAGAGTTCTACATTCTATTTCTAGAAAGCACCAACTTTAGTCTTCCACAATGGTGCATCAACAAATAACAGAAATCTGGAAATCAAACAGAGTTGACCTATATACGATGGTCCAGACTCTAATAACCAGAGAGCCGGGGCACAGCTGGAAAAAGAACTTCTCCACCTCGTTACCAGCGGGTGACCGGTTTGCAGGTAATTAAAATTTTTAGATTTACACTTTCCACAACATTCATCGAGAAGCTGCATCACTCGAATCTCCCTGTGCATGATATTGTTTTATCGATCGCCATTTGCCAGCGGTCCTGTCAATCAAACAGCGTTGTTTCAGCAGGAGGACGGCTGTTTGTTTGACTCAACATGCACACAGGAAATACATATTTGAACATTTTAACAAGGAGGTGGTAAGATTGTATCCTACATCCATCCATGTCAGGAACACTTTGTTTCAGTCAGAGCTAGGGATGTAACAATACACTCAACTCATGATTCGATTCGAGTCAAAAAGTTTAAATCAAAATGAGCTACAGACAAATTATGACCAAATAAAATGATCTTTTTATTTGAAGGGAAAAAAAATCTTTCTTTACAGAAACTCCCAAACAGTTTGTGTTCTTATAAAAAGTCTGAATTTCCACTAGCCACATTTTTTCCCGTGCAAAAAAGACTTAATTAAGAATTCATTTGATCATTTTATTAGCTAAAGCTTTAAATGAATCTTACAATGAAGTTGGGAACTTAAGTACATACAAACATTTCATTACTCATTAACCCTTACATACTATTCAGGGTTCAGACCCATTTTTTGTACATAACAATGCAAAACACTAAAACCTGCGAGCAGCACGCGTCAATTTCCACAGAGCACCTCGAGCGGGCGAAAGCCAGACACAGAAAAAGCAAAGAGAATCCGGTGGATTTTCAAAATAAAATACCCCGTGCAAACTGCCGGTCCTAAAAACAGACAAAAGCGAAACTAATTAACTACGTAACATATTTACACATGTAGAAGCATGTTTAGAAGGGAAACACCGGGAAAATGTCCAAATCTGAGCAAGTAAACAAAGTCTGGCGAGCTAAGCGCTCGCTCCTGAAACACTCTCGGTGGGGTTTGAAGTCGCGTGCAGGACGGACTAAATACGCCACGCTCACGCAACGCGCCAGGAAGCCCGTTTGACCAGTGAGAGCACGCGCTGTGCGGGTTCCCATTCGCCAAGAATCGCGATTAATTTTTTCTGTCAACCGATTCGAGTCGTCATGCATTTGTACCGATTTTTAAACGCGTCACGATGCATCGTTACATCCCTAGTCAGAGCATCACTGTGTACCCGCCCCTGAATAGCACTGGAGTAACTTTGTAATTTCCACCAGAGGAAATTTGACCATTTTAAAAAAAAAAGAAAGAGAAAGAAAGGCAGAGGGTGTCACAGGCTGCACCATTATATATATGTATCCATCACCACGTCCATCTGCAGCAGTCTGCAGGAGTACAAGAGACGGCAGAAGAAAAAAGAGGTGACATATAACAAAATACAGAGATGAAGGAGAGGAAAGAGAGGCAGACAAAAAGAAAAGAGAGGAGTATCATTGTCACGTCAAGACAGATTTGATGATGCAATAACAGGATGTCATCATGCCGCTGGCATTAAGTG